>NC_090647.1:225711942-225991942 GCF_040937935.1 Hyperolius riggenbachi
AGAAATCGGCGATATGGCTATTTGTTCACTGATGAAAGGTAAATATCAGATTATTATTATTATTTTTCCTCCGGGTGGCGCATGTCATATCATGTCATATTACACATGTGTGCTAAATGCCCCAATGTTATGTACGTGGGAGAAACTGTACAAACACTGCACAAACGTATGAATGGACACAGGCACACTATTAATGATACCAAATCTTGGACTCCCAGTTGCTACACACTTTCGGTCCAACGGACACAGCATGGATGATCTTCGTGTCACTGCCCTGAAGGGCGGCTTCAAAACGTCAAATGACCGATTAATAGCAGAAACAAAATTTATAAATTGGTTCAAAGCTGTGGAGAAGGGTTTGAATAAGGACAACAACTTTCTATATTGGTATGTGATTGATGATATATGAACTGTCTCAGCCACTCTAGCTGAACTTGTGAACTAAGAATTTAAGATAAGGATCCTTGTTTACTCCATTGCTCACAGACCTGGTATTAGGATTGACCCAGAGGTATCACCTCTGGGTCAATCCTAATACCAGGTCTGTGAGCAATGGAGTAAACAAGGATCCTTATCTTACCCCATTTAGATGGTCTGTTTGTATTAAGGCATCTTAATGACGTATTTATGCTTGAAAAAAATATCTGTTTTCCCTTTTGATGTTGCATGTATATAAGCTGTCTGTACCACCAGCTTGCAAACTAACAGGATGTAAACCTGACGAAGGCTGCAAGGCCGAAAGCTTGTTTATTCTTATTCATTTGTAGTTAGCCAATAAATGGTATCATCCTGATTTAAAACTTCTTGTTTTTTTTTTACATGAAGCCCACCTACTGTTATTTGCCAATGATTTCAGCTATTCCAAAAAAGATTGGCATAGCATTTGGACTTGGATTCTACTTTAAGCATTTATAATGTGGCAAATATTTATCCGAAGAATTGTTGCTAAAATTCTACCTCTCGGGGTACAAGCATGTTCTGGTAATTTCCATGGAAAGCTGTATAATTATCCCTTACCATTCCCACACAAAAAAAAATCAAGAAAAATAGGACTTAATGACCCATGGCAAATAAATAAATAAAACTGCTAAACCAAAATAAATATCCAAAAGTGAAAAATAACTTCACATCCCACACTGAAACACATTTTTGCATACAAATTTTAATTAATTAATTAATTAATATTCCATAATGAAAAAAAAAAACAGTTTCTCCAGTCTTCCAGGCATCTAATCCATCTTAAATTATTTGTCCTGTAAAGTAATCCATTACTAGGGATAAACGAGACCAACTTTGCAAAATTTCAAACTGTCTCGTCATCCGTGGGGTTGCAGGCAGTGGCAGAGAGGGTTAACTTGTCTGTGTTGCTGCCTCCCACTGATGTGCTGCGTGCCACTCAACATCTTCCTGACACTTCTGCTTTTATATCCAGGAGTTTCGGGAAGATGGAAAGCCACGTGCAGCACAATGGCAAGAAACAGCCACTTGCTGCTGTAGCCCAGTCTTTGGCCCAGTCTCCTGTATACGTCAGGACAGTTCCACTTTTCATGAAACTTGTCTTACTCATCTTTATCCACAAGGTCCCTTTCTCAAAGTCCTTATTGTAGTTTCTCCATTAACTTTACAATTCCCAAAGGTTGTTTAAAACTTATATGCCTTCCTATTGCCATGATTTTTGCCACCACTGGAAATAATGTATTTCTCTTTAATGAGGATTCTGTCTTAAAAATTGACATTATGCCAGAATGGGTGTCCAGAATCTCTCCGAAAAATTAACATCTCATTGACCAGCTACCATTTTGAAAAGATAAAAATGAAATAAATTCTTAATAATGTTACTGCAGAGGTTAGAAGAGAATGCCATCCCATCTTCCTAGGTGGTTGTGGCAGCTCTGTCTAAGATCAAAAGACACTAATGTTTTCAGAATGATAAAACAAAAAGATATCTACAAAAATTTACAAAAGGAAAATGAAATATCGGAAAGCTTGCTGAAGTTAATTTACTACAAGCTTACTTTAGAGACTAACTTGAGGTTTTTTTTTCTTTATTTTTGAATAGTGAAAAAAAGAGTTAGAAATGTTTAGGAGTTATTACTGCTGTCTTTGTTCCCATTGCAGAGATTTTGCATAATTCACTGTCTGACTTTAATGTGACCTCATTTAGCCCTGGTGACTAGAATTTTGCAACACCAATAAAACTTGTAAAGAATTCTGGCTTTCAACAAGCTACAAAAAGTTTTATTTGTTGCCTTCTCTGTATTGGACCCATTTCCGGTTTCCTTTACAGACACAACTAAGAGTCATGTTCTGTGTTTAAATGCCTTTTTTCTGCATCTCCTGTTGTTTTATGCTACATATTTTGTTGATTAAATAATAATCAAACAGGAGGGTTCATGTTCACAGAGATGCAGGGTAAAACCTATTACAAAGTGTTGGATCAGCCCCCATATGCAAAAGCAGAAACATCAATTCAGGTAATCAGTTAAGTTGAAGATTGTAAATGATTTTAAATAGGCAGGTTATTTAGGTAGTGAAGGTTGTATAGTGTTGTAATAAATAAGAAGCAGGTAGACTTTTTGAGGAATTGTAACATTCTGTGGAGATGCAGCTGCGGGCAGTCAGGATGCCCTGCAGCTGCTTCGGTTTCCCTGTCGGGCGTATCTCCTGTCTCCTCGGCGTCTAGCACGCCGAGGGGATTGTCAGTGGCTCATAGGGTGGCTTTGTCGCACGCGCGCGTGCACAGACGGGACCTTTATGCGGGGAGGAGCCGCGTCAGCTGACCGGCCGGTCGGTTGACGTCAGAGGAGACTCTCGGCAGCTTGGATTGGCTGATGGGTGTGGGCGTGGCCGAGGGGTCTCCTCCGCTTCTTAAGCCTCCGAGAATCACTTGCAAACTGTCTGCTGTTGGGAATGCTTCGTGTGAGCACTCAGACCTTAGTTAGTTCCGGTGTGCTTTGATCTGGGAAGAAACCAGGGATTTCACACAAGACTAGGAATTGTTATTACTACTGTTATTATTGCTTGATTATCTGTGTATGACTCTGGCTCTCTTCTGACTACTCTTACGCTAAAAGATTCTGTACTTTTGCCCATCTGATCCTGTTGCTGACTCTGCCTGAAATACCTTTATCCTTCTGCCTGCCGATTCTGTACTGTATCCTCCTGTCTGTTGCCGAACAGATTTGTCTTACTATCTTACAGATAGTACCCACCAGCTCCTCTGGTGAGGTTCTGCCAAAAACTAATCAGTATTACTGTTGCACCAAGCACTGTACACTTGCTATTACCTTGTTAGCTATACTTGCATTATTGGTGATTCTGCAGATCACCATATAATCAGGTATAGTGTCTGATTTATTGGTGATACTGCAGATCACACAATAACCAGACTTCTGTTTGCTACACCAATCGTTACAGGAATTATTCATGATCAATGGTATAGTAACACAAACTAGTAAATAACTAAGCTCTCTTTAAATATTCAAACTTAAAGTCACACTCAAATTTAAGTTGGGGGCTGAAATACAAATCAATCCTTAATTCAAAAATAAATGTAAACCTCACTTTGAATCCTAGTCTAAGTCTTATTTTAACACAGGAGCCAAGTGATGTTAGGTAATATGGAGGGCAAAGTTTAAGAGGCATAAATGGCACTTTTGACAGAACCGTACAATACGAGAGCTTCATAACTATGTATTGTTCAGATATTTGTTGAATAAATTCGTAATAATAATACAGTATAATACAATCAAATTTGTAAACCGCTTATCTCCTATGAAACATGAAGAGCATAGCTATATCTCAGTTCAACTGTATTACATAGAAAATAGTCAAGTGTTCTTAAGTGCCAGCATAAATTGGAGAATTTCCAGTTTAAATTCCAGGGATAGAGATGTCCTGATTGGGTGTGGCAAGGAGCTCCAAAGGGAATGGACCGCATGACAGAAGGCTCTGGCTTCGAAGGTTTTGAGGTGGACTCTGGAGGTGGTCAAGTTATCGGATCCTGTTTATTTGTGGTTGCAGGATGGAGTTGCAACTAACCCTTCAGGTATCCAGAACCTAAACGTTGATGAGATTTGAATGTTAGCAGGCCAGTCTTGAAGAGGACAATCCCTTTTATGGGTGGCCAGCAATGAATCTGTGTTATGTGGCAACAAAATAAAATGTACGGTAAATGTTGAAATAAACCTAGCATACCATCACTGTACTAGATATGGAAGAGCTAACTTCCAGCGTCTAATATAATTATAAATGCCAATAGTGTATGGTATAGCTTACTGTACATTTTTATGAGGGACTGTATGTGTAATGCAGTGGGGGAGTGAGAGCACATATTGTTCTCGTGAAATTAACTTAGTAAAGTCTGACCTAGATAAATGTGTGGATGTTTCCTGATGAGTATGTATGGTATGCTCTGCTCTCATTGTACGTACCTTTGTAATAATAAAGTTCAGTTACATGTAACATGCAAACTATGCTGATACATTTTCCCAGACACTGGGAGGGCTTCAATAAAGCAAAGATATACAGTTGAGTAACAATGAATATTGCAACTGATGTTTGGGAGAGATGGGGGAGGGTAACTGTGCGGAATAGCTGGGTGGGCTTGTTAGCTGTTTTTGCAATCTCCTGCGACAAGAATAAGGTTTTTTGGAGGGGAGAACTACTTGTTATTTTTTCAGAAGAACAATTGGGAAGTGTTAGGGCTTGATACCACTAGCCGCAGTGCGCTGCTGTGAGATGTGCGGTGGCACTGCCTGGACTGTGAGTATGCAGACGAATCCCAGAAGCCGTGCCATGCACGGTTATGGGATTCACTGCCTCCCGCATGGAAAAATTTTGCAATGTTGGCCGAATTGCTATGGCAAGTAATTAGGCCAGTGGTAGCATTATTCCCTATGGCAGAGTTTCCCCGCATGATTTGCCTGTGGGGAAACTGTGCAGATTTGGCTCGATTTCCACAATAGTAGAAACAGGCCCAGAGTCTTTTGAGGACTGATGTTTGCACCACTGACAATCCAGTATGTACAATTAATGCATACCGACAAAAGGCCAGAGGTAGGGTTGCCAGGTCGGCTGATGGAGAAAACCGGACAGGGGGTGGAGTTAGGGGTGGAGTTAGGGGCGGAGTCAGAAGCGCACTTTTATGTAGAGTGGGGCTAAGCAATGGGCTTTTTTTTTTTTAAAAATTTATAGTATTTATATCGCACTGACATCTTCTGCAGCACATTACAGAGTACATATAGGGTTGCCAGGTCGGCTGATGGAGAAAACCGGACAGGGGGTGGAGTTAGGGGTGGAGTTAGGGGCGGAGTCAGAAGCACACTTTTATGTAGAGTGGGGCTAAGCAATGGGCTTTTTTTTAAAAAAAATTTATAGTATTTATATCGCACTGACATCTTCTGCAGCACATTACAGAGTACATAGCCATGTCACTAACTGTCCTCACCAGTAGTACTGGTCCAGTGCACATAAGAGACAGTTTTTCACCAGTAACTGCACATAAGAGACAGCTTTTCACCAGTAAATGCACATTATAAGAGACACCTTTTCGCCAGTAAATGCACATAATAAGAGACAGCTTTTCCCCAGTAAATGCACAAGAGACAGCTTTTCACCAGTAAATGCACATAAGACACAGCTTTTCACCAGTAAATGCACATAATAAGAGACAGCTTTTCACCAGTAAATGCACAAAAGAGACAGCTTTTCACCACTAAATGCACATAATGACAAACAGCCAGTGTTCCCAGTATATGTAGCCAGGGATATATGTGCCCAGTATATGTAGCCAGGGGGTATATATGTCCCAGTATATGTAGGCAGGGGTGTAAATGTCCCAGTATATGTAGCCAGGGGGTATATGTGCCCAGAATAGGTAGCCAGGGGGTATATGTGCCCAGAATAGGTAGCCAGGAGCTATATGTGCCCAGAATAGGTAGCCAGGGGCTATATGTGCCCAGAATAGGTAGCCAGGGGCTATATGTGCCCAGAATAGGTAGCCAGGGGCTATATGTGCCCAGAATAGGTAGCCAGGGGCTATATGTGCCCGGAATAGGTAGCCAGGGGCTATATGTGCCCAGAATAGGTAGCCAGGGGCTATATGTGCCCAGAATAGGTAGCCAGGGGCTATATGTGCCCGGAATAGGTAGCCAGGGGCTATATGTGCCCAGAATAGGTAGCCAGGGGCTATATGTGCCCAGAATAGGTAGCCAGGGGGTATATGTGCCCGGAATAGGTAGCCAGGGGGTATATGTGCCCGGAATAGGTAGCCAGGGGCTATATGTGCCCAGAATAGGTAGCCAGGGGCTATATGTGCCCAGAATAGGTAGCCAGGGGCTATATGTGCCCAGAATAGGTAGCCAGGGGGTATATGTGCCCGGAATAGGTAGCCAGGGGGTATATGTGCCCGGAATAGGTAGCCAGGGGCTATATGTGCCCGGAATAGGTAGCCAGGGGCTATATGTGCCCGGAATAGGTAGTCAGGGGCTATATGTGCCCGGAATAAGTAGCCAGGAGCTATATGTGCCCGGAATAGGTAGCCAGGGGCTATATGTGCCCAGAATAGGTAGCCAGGGGCTATATGTGCCCAGAATAGGTAGCCAGGGGCTATATGTGCCCAGAATAGGTAGCCAGGGGCTATATGTGCCCAGAATAGGTAGCCAGGGGGTATATGTGCCCGGAATAGGTAGCCAGGGGGTATATGTGCCCGGAATAGGTAGCCAGGGGCTATATGTGCCCAGAATAGGTAGCCAGGGGCTATATGTGCCCGGAATAAGTAGCCAGGAGCTATATGTGCCCAGAATAGGTAGCCAGGGGCTATATGTGCCCAGAATAGGTAGCCAGGGGCTATATGTGCCAAGAGAATAGGTAGCCAGGGGCTATATGTGCCCAGAATAGGTAGCCAGGGGCTATATGTGCCCAGAGAATAGGTAGCCAGGGGCTATTTGTGCCCAGAATAGGTAGCCAGGGGGTATATGTGCCCGGAATAGGTAGCCAGGGGCTATATGTGCCCAGAATAGGTAGCCAGGTGCCCCCCGCAGGAGGAGAACAGTGCGGAGAGAGAGCTGGGAGCAGCGGTGGAGAAGGGGGGCAATCTCCCCCCCCTTGCCTTCCCTCACCTTAGGGTGCTCTCTCTCCCCCGCTGTCTCCTCCAATATGATGTGCAGGCTGGCGGGTGGCTGCGGGCGGAACTTACCTCTGTCGCAGGCGCCGGAAGTTCGGGTCCCGCAGCCGCTGAGAGAGATTTGACTCAAAAAAGATCCGGATCAAAGATCCGAAACATTCATGAGCCGGACAACACTATTCAGACTGATAGTGTTGTCCGGCTCATGAATGATTCGGATCTTTGATCCGGATCTTTTTTGAGTCAAATCTCTCTCAGCGGCTGCGGGACCCGAACTTCCGGCGCTGGAGCGAGCGACACAGAGGTAAGTTCCGCCCGCAGCCACCCGCCAGCTTGCACTTCATATTGGAGGAGACAGCGGGGGAGAGAGAGCACCCTAAGGTGAGGGAAGGGGGGGGAGATTGCCCCACTTCTCCACCGCTGCTCCCAGCTCTCTCTCTGCTGCGCTGTTCTCCTCCTGCGCTGCGGGGGGCGCTAAAACCGGACAACTTAATTGTCCGGTTTAGCATGTTTTTTTACACCGGACACAGGGGCCAAAAACCGGACTGTCCGGTGTAAAACCGGACACCTGGCAACCCTAGCCAGAGGTAATTTTAACGAATGGGAGGTGGAAAAGGTCAAGAAAATAAGTATATGGGCCCCTGGGAAAATGGTAAAGGGACTGGTATACAACCCAGAAAACTGGACTAGTGATTTTTGATGTACCAGGAAGTAACATTAAATGGTTTTATGAAGGCTTTTATCTAAGAGCAAGTCAGATAAGATGTGAGGAAAGGTGCCCACTAGAGTTGGTCAAAAAGATGCCAATAATTCTGGCCATGCAAATTTAGTTCAAATTATATGCAGCTTGGAATTGTCCTTGATTTGAGTTTAACTTCTAATTTACTTAAACCATTTTTTATGACCTGCGCTTCTATCCAGATACATTTTGTCACTGGTACCTAAGTGTGTAATGACAACTGAGCCCTTCAGAGCCCAAACCTTTTGATCACCAATTCTCTAAATTCCAAACCAAACCCCAAAGCACACAGTATAGCATTCATGGTCCGTTTAAAAATTTCTGTCCAACAAATAACAGCGTTCTCTAACTCCAGCATCTGTCATTAGAGATGGGTCGAACATCAAATTTTGGATTTGCGAACTTCAAACTCGAATCTCAGCAAATATTTGCGAACAGTCGAACCGAGTGAAACTCCATAGACTTGAATGAGCTGGCCTAAAACCTACAGGGACTGTTTCTGGTCACAAAAGTGATGGAAAAGTTGTTTCAAGGGGCCTAATACGTGGACTGTGGCATGCCAGAGGGGGCTCAATGGCAAAAGTCCCCCCAACAATTATGGAGTTGACACAGAGTCATGTTTTAATTGCTAAAGGGCAGATATCACATTACATTCCTAAATTGTTGGTATAAAGTGTTTTATATCCTTCTGATAGGCATCAGGAAGGTGGCTTCCCCAGGATCACCTAAGGGTGATTGGCGTCAAGTCCTGGGGGCAGAGATTAGTGCGGATGCGGGCGCATTCCCACTCAGTTATGGAGCAGCTCCATAAACAACCTGCCAGCCACAATCGCAGCTAGCAGGCTGAAAAAAACAAATAAAACAAACAAACTTGTACAGTGCTTCCATCTAGTGCAGTGTTGTACGGAGGAAAGCTCTGCCACTGAGCTGTCCCCAGGAGAGACTTGCAAGCTTATCCATCTCATAGGCAGATGCCTATGAGAGGCGGTCTATGTGATTGGCTCTCAGGGGGGAGGGAAAAAGAAAAGAAAACTGACATTTTTATTACAAAAAATAACAATAATATAAAAAAAACACAAAACATTGCAGCAGCAATCAGATGCCACGAATAGAAAGCTTTGTTGGTGGCAGGTTGCATGGCCTGAATTGTAAAAAAAAGGCCTGTCACTAGGGGGGTAAAAGCCTGTGGTCCTCAAGTGGTTAAAACATGCGTACATGTCGATCTGGTAGTGTAAGGGTTATGCCCGCTTCACACTGACAGACCAAATGCCACATTTACCGAGATTGAGCGCTAACAGGTCTGTAAGGTGTGTCTGGTGCTGGGTGTGTGCTCAAGTGAAAGGACCAGCGTGGGCGTGTAGCAAAGGCCAGGATGGGAAGTTATTAGTCGAGCTGTATGATGGAACCAAATAGACCAGCGTCAGTGTAAAGCCTATTTTTTTATTTATTTTTTTAGCCTATTTGTGAACTCCTCCATGCTAACTAGTTAGGCGGCCATGCAGCCCATTCAGCACACAGAGTCACTGGAAGTCTGTGCTTATCACTGTGACGTACAGCTCAAAATACACTGCACTGGACACAGAGAGCTGTGATATATCAAAATACAGATAGCGGAGAAGCCGCCGCGGCGGTGAGCGGCATGGCGGCTGTCTCCGCGTCTCAGCTGGCGGCCTCCGACGCGCAGTTACATGTTGGAGTTTTGCCTGGTCCCTCAGTTGCACATAGATTGAGGGCTACGCGCACGTGCGCGCGAAGCGACAGGACCTTTATGCAAGTAGAAGGGGAGTCAGCTGATCAGCCGGTCAGCTGACTCCAGCAGTGCTCCGGATTGGCTGAGTGACTGGGGCGGCGCTGTGGAGCGCTCTTAGTATATATAGGACCTGCCTGTCAGTTGCTCTTCGTCTGCTGCTGCAAATGCTACATGTTAGCACTCAGACCTTAGTCAGATCCCAAAGTGTGCTAGAACCAGCAGGAGCTGGGGATCCACACTTAGCCAGATTCTGTTGATAGCTTAAAGTACTAATTGAATTGTATTATTTGTTATGATCCTCTGCTAGCCTTGACTACTCTTCTGCCTACTGATTCTGTGCCTATTCCTATCTGATCTTGCTGCCGACTCAGCTTGTACCTTACTCTGATTCAGTCTTCTGTCTTTGTACCGTATCTGTCCGTGTGTTGCCGATCCTGCTTGTCTGACTCTCCTGCCCTCACCAGTGAGCTTAGTTCTGGTGAGGGATTCTCAGTTTAGTAATCACCTGCTCCTCAGGGTGATAGCTGCAGTACAGTCTTAATCACCTGCTCCTCAGGTTGATAGTTGCAGTACAGTCTTAATCACCTGCTCCTCAGGGTGATAGCTGCAGTACAGTCTCAATCACCTGCTCCTCAGGTTGATAGCTGCAGTACAGTCTCCATCACCTGCTCCTCAGGTTGATAGCTGCAGTATAGTCTTAATCACCTGCTCCTCAGGTTGATAGCTGCAGTACAGTCTAAATCACCTGCTCCTCAGGGTGATAGCTGCAGTACAGTCTCAATCACCTGCTCCTCAGGTTGATAGCTGCAGTACAGTCTCCATCACCTGCTCCTCAGGTTGATAGTTGCAGTACAGTCTTAATCACCTGCTCCTCAGGGTGATAGCTGCAGTACAGTCTCAATCACTTGATCCTCAGGTTGATAGCTGCAGTACAGTCTCCATCACCTGCTCCTCAGGTTGATAGCTGCAGTATAGTCTTAATCACCTGCTCCTCAGGTTGATAGCTGCAGTACAGTCTAAATCACCCGCTCCTCGGGTGATAAGTACCTTCTGTTTTACTGTGCATCACCCGCTCCTTGGGTGAACCGATCACTAATTAATCTGCGTCTCCAGCCTGCTGGAGTACTGATTCCAGTGTTCTATAGAGATACCTCCCTCTACCAGCTCCTCTGGGAAAGTGGGTATCTCTATCTATATTTACTGTTGCACCAAACACTTATCTTACACCTGGTTGTCCTGTGTCTTGCTATACTCGCATTATTGGTGATTCTGCAGATCACCACATAATCAGGTATAGCATCTGTATTATTGGTGATTCTGCAGATCACCAATAATCAGAAAATCTGTCCTTGCTGACACCAATCGTTACAATGGGATTTATGAATGTGTTGTGCTGTCTGAAAGTCTGTGCAAATCTATGACATACAGCTCAGATACAATCCACTGGGTGCAGAGAGCTGTGATGTTACACAATCAATAGTTCAGCAAGAATGGCACTTATGAATGATGTTGTGGTGTATTGCATTTCTACACACAGAGTCACTGGAAGTCTGTGCTAATCACTGTGATGTACAGCTCAAAATACACTGCACTGGATGCAGAGAGCAGTGATATTACACAATCAAAATACAGCAAGAATGGCACTTATGAATGTGTTGTGCTGTATTGCACTTCAGCACACAGAGTCACTTGAAGTCTGTGCAAATCTATGACATACAGCTCAGATACAATGCATTGAGTGCAGAGAGCTGTGATATTATACAATCAATAATACAGCAAGAATGGTACTTATAAATGACGTTGTGGTGTATTGCACTTCTACACACAGAGTCACTGGAAGTCTGTGCTAATCACTGTGATGTACAGCTCAAAATACACTGCACTGGATGCAGAGAGCAGTGATATTACACAATCAAAATACAGCAAGAATGGCACTTATGAATGTGTTGTGCTGTATTGCACTTCAGCACACAGAGTCACTTGAAGTCTGTGCAAATCTATGACATACAGCTCAGTTACAATGCATTGGGTGCAGAGAGCTGTGATATTATACAATCAATAATACAGCAAGAATGGCACTTATAAATGACGTTGTGGTGTATTGCACTTCTACACACAGAGTCACTGGAAGTCTGCACAAATCAGTGACATACAGCTCAGATACAATGCACTGGGTGCAGTGTCAGGAGCCAGGACTCTGTGGAAACACAACCTATGAACCAATACCAGTCCTGAGAAGAACTGTTTGGGTGATCAGGATGCTGTATAAAAAGCAGATTGAACACTCTATGTATTCATCCGAGGGGTGAGCTCGAAGACGCCATCTTTGCTGCAAAGTACTAGCCAAGCGAATACTTCGGCCCATCTCTATTTGTCGTCTGCCTAGCCTTAGCTGCACCTTTATTCCCATTAAAGCTTTAGGTTGAATAGGTTGAAAGGGGGTGTGTTTTTGGTGCTAGTGATTTGGTGCCAGTGCAAGGTACTGGGAGTACTATTCCTGATACTCTTATGTCTCATCCATATTTTTTTTTTTTTACAATGTTTGCTACTCTACCCATTCATTTGGCTTACCCTTACAGTTCTCCACTAAAACTAATTCTACTTCCCAGATTAAAACCTTAACCTCCATCCAATACTATCTCCCTTTACAGTTTAATACTGTAGATCTATACTAACCTTCTTCTAATATGTAAAACTAACCACTCCTCTACCACTTTTGCCCTAACCATTCTAAACAACCACTATCCATAAATGACTAACAGTAATTAATACTCTCTTTTACTATTATCTGGGATATATATAGCACCAACATCTTCAACAGCGCATTGCAGAGTATATATTGTCACTAACTGTCCAACTGTTTTTGACGCGTGGGAGGAAACTGGCGTGCCCAAGGAAACCCATGCATTCATGGGGAGAATATACAAACCCACATGCAGATAGTGCCCTGGCTGGGATTAAAACTGGGGACCCAGCAAGCATGCCACCAAGCTGTTCTTTTCATCAAATTGATTGTGGTGCTAGTTCTTTGTTCTTTTGTGATAAATACTATATCATCAGCACAATACTGATAAAATATGTAGGCTTTGGCAGATTTTCAGAGTCAAAACATACATCCACTGTTTATTCATAGTCCTGGGTGCAATGGAACCAAATCATTATCACCCAAATCAACTATTTACTAAAAAAGTCCAAATGAGTATTTGTGGTCAAATTGTACTAAGATGCAAAGAGCTCATATTTAAGTTATGCAATGTCTAGTCTGGTATATGGGCATTGCTACCTCAGGACAAGCTTATTTGTCATTCTGACTCTTGTTCGTACATTGCTGTGTCTTCCCTTCAGATTGTATATATGGAAGAACATACAATAAAATACTTACTGCTACTTGTTTTTAAACCCAATAGGTCTTTGCTATCTGTTTAGTTAAAGTGAACCTCCGGAATAAAAATCTACTCAGCAGCACTGAAAAGGCTTGGTGTTTCTTTAACAGTTTCACAGCATCAGAACTTTGTTTTTCTTACCAAAGCATCATTTTAGCTGCATTTTTTAGCAAAGCTCCACCCATCAAAGAAAAAAAGCCCGGGCTTTTTTCCCCTGATGCTGTGCAGAGCATGATGGGATTTCCTATGTTGTGAATCACGTTGCCTAGCAACTGGGAGAGGTGCTCAGGACACAGGACAGTTGGAACTGTGTCTCATGCCCCCTGTCACCTCCTTTCAACCAAAAACATGGCTGCCATCATGAAATCAAACATTTGCCTGTTCTTTTAAAACAGTGTGGGTAAGAGATTATATTACCTATCCATTTTAATTAACATAACTAATGTAACTTAATGACAGTATGTTTGTTTAGGCTGGAGTTCCTCTTTAAGAATTTGTGGGAAATCTATTGAAAAACAAAGCCTTACAGTTTCCGTTTCAGTTTCAGAAAAGAATAATAACAAACAGTAACAGCTGGTTATAGCAATCACACACAAAAAAATATCAGTTTGGCAAGATTGTACTTTATACACTTCAGCTATTTTTTTATACATTTGGTGCTAAAGGTTAGCTCACTTGAGAAGCTTTTGAAACCTCCATAAACCATCTGAACATCTGCAAAATAATGATTATGTTTCAGTTTGTGAATCACTTAAGAACATACTATGATCTTCACCTGTCAATTTCAAATAAAGTTACATTACTTTGTATTTATCTTCAAGTAATCATCTGAGACATCCATACTACTATCCATTTGGCCTATTAACTCTTGCATTACCCTGTGTATGAATTTTCCCTTTTTATTCTGTATAGAATTCTACCCTATGTGCATTACAGATGAATAAATAATGTTATAAGTAATAAGATCTGTGAGACAAAATGATTATTATATTAATCACTAGCCCTATAAAGCAGCTAACTATATTATCAAACACCTTCACTTCCTATAAATCAATCTATCATATACAATACAGACCTGATTAAAAAGAAGGTGGAAGTAATCAGAATTGAATGCCAATTACCCTATTACTTGTCATAGCACATTGTAACTGGAAATTGCTTCTTTCAGGTTCTGTTTGCTCAGGCAATTACAATAAACTCTCTGCTTGACATGTTGTTTGCACAGATGTAGTACATTAATAAACATGAGGTCTAATCTGAATTATTGAACCAGCCGCAATAATTCCAACAAAGGATTTATAATAATTCTAAAAGTCTGATGTATCACTGAAATTCTTTTACAGAAGTGTACAGTGTAGTCCCTTTCAATCTCAGTATCAAATTGGCCACAGAGGCGATTGAAATATTAAACCTAATGGCACAAAACTTTGTTGGCAACTAGAGCACCCCTATAAGTTTTGTGCTTTCATGTAAGGCATTGAGGATAGTGTTTCCTAATGTGATTGATAGGCTCCATTGGTGGTATGTATCATTTTTGTAGGTGATGAAAGCCCCCGTTTCCCGTTTTAGCCACTAAATGCAAACACTAAACAGAGATTGTTGCTGCCTCATACAAATATTAAACCGAGAATGTTGCTGCCACTGAGAAACACTAAACAAATAATTGTGGTTGCTGCCACTAAGAAACACTAAAGGTGCCCATACATGGTACAATTTTTCATTTTTCTTTGATTAGATAATTTAGTTCGATTAATCCATTAGATCGAATATAAAGATTTTTCCAACATGTCTGATCGGATTTATTAACAACAGGATAATCATCTGTTTTTCTTGATCGAAAAAAATATAATTTTCAACATACATTCAAATTTGATCGCTTTGGTCAAAAAAAAAAAAACGAGTGAATCAAATGTTTTTATTTTACCATGTGTGGGTATCATAAAGAGAATGTTGCTGCCACATGCAAACGCTAAACAGAAAATGTTGCTGCCACATGCAAACGCTAACCAGAGAATGTTGCTGCCACATGCAAACACTAAACAGAAAATGTTACTGCCACATGCAAACACTAACTAGGGAATGTTGCTGCCACATGCAAACACTAACCAGAGAATGGTACTGCCACATGCAAACACTAAACAGACAATGTTACTGCCACATGCAAACACTAAACAGAAAGTGTTTCTGCCACATGCAAACACTAGACAGACAATGTTACTGCCACATGCAAACACTAACCAGAGAATGTTGCTGCCACATGCAAACACTAGACAGAAAATGTTGCTGCCACATGCAAACACTAAACAGACAATGTTACTGCCACATGCAAACACTAAACAGAAAATATTGCTGCCACATGCAAACACTAGACAGAGAATGTTACTGCCACATGCAAACACTAAACAGAAAGTGTTGCTGCCACATGCAAACACTAGACAGACAATGTTACTGCCACATGCAAACACTAACCAGAGAATGTTGCTGCCACATGCAAACACTAGACAGAAAATGTTGCTGCCACATGCAAACATTAAACAGACAATGTTACTGCCACATGCAAACACTAAACAGAAAATATTGCTGCCACATGCAAACACTAGACAGAGAATGTTACTGCCACATGCAAACACTAAACAAAAAGTGTTGCTGCCACATGCAAACACTAGACAGACAATGTTACTGCCACATGCAAACACTAACCAGAGAATGTTGCTGCCACATGCAAACACTAGACAGAGAATGTTACTGCCACATGCAAACACTAAACAGAAAGTGTTGCTGCCACATGCAAACACTAGACAGACAATGTTACTGCCACATGCAAACACTAACCAGAGAATGTTGCTGCCACATGCAAACACTAGACAGAAAATGTTGCTGCCACATGCAAACACTAGACAGACAATGTTACTGCCACATGCAAACACTAACCAGAAAATGTTGCTGCCACATACAAACACTAGACAGACAATGTTACTGCCACATGCAAACACTAAACAGACAATGTTACTGCCACATGCAAACACTAACTAGAAAATGTTGCTGCCACATGCAAACACTAGACAGACAATGTTACTGCCACATGCAAACACTAAACAGAAAATGTTGCTGCCACATGCAAACACTAGACAGACAATGTTACTGCCACATGCAAACACTAACCAGAAAATGTTGCTGCCACATGCAAACACTAGACAGACAATGTTGCTGCCACATGCAAACACTAAACAGAAAATGTTGCTGCCACATACAAACACTAAGGGCTCTTTCACCACCCTTTTCTGCGTTTCAATGCAAAGTCGAAACTTTGTGTTAACCAAGGTAAAATGAAAGTCCATAGACTTTCATTTTACCTTTCACTCCTGATGCTGCATTTTGATGCATTGTGGTACGACGCGCCCCAGAACCGGGAGCTTTTTATCGTCGGGAACTGGCGTCTTCCCGTCGAGTGAATTAATAGGTACCGCCACTGATTGCATCGCACCGCAGCATCCCAAAGCAGGCTATTCAACGCATGCAGGAAACGGCTCCTGCAGGCGTTGGTAGATGTGAACGAGGCCTAAACAGAGAATACTGCTGCCACTAAGAAACAATAAACAGAAAATGTTGCTGCAACATACAAACATTAACTATTTCACATTCCTGGACGTGAAACTCACGTCCAGGAAGCCATGTGCGCTCCTGCGCGTCCACGCGGCCGATCGCGCGCGTGCACGCGCGCGATCGGCCGGCGGTTTGTTAGCCAGTGAATCAGTGAATCGGGCAACGGTGCCCGATCACTGATTCCTCTCCCCCGCAGAAAAAGCGACAGCTTCTCTCGGAAGCTACGCTTTTTCTGCTTCCTATGTCGCTCTAAGCGTACGTGGTACGCTTAGAGTGACGTCACTGTAAACAACTCATGGCTGCCATCTTGTGGCCAAAAAGTAAACTACATCTAAATGTTAAATAAAAATAAAAATACACATATATTTACAAAAAAAATACAATTTCAATCCCACCCTCCCAAAAATACCCACATAAAATGTTTAATTAAAAAAAAACAAAAAAACATTACAATTAAAAAAAAACAAAAACACAAATATTTACCTAAGGGTCTAAACTTTTTAAATATCTATGTAAAGATGAAATATTTCTTTTTTTTTTTTATTATAAGCTTGTAAATAGTGATGAATGCAAAACGGAAAAAATGCACTTTTATTTCCAAATAAAATATTGTCGCCATACATTGTGATAGGGACATAATTTAAATGGTGTAATAAACGGGACAAATGGGCATATACAATACGTGGGTTTTAATTATGGAGGCATGTATTATTTTAAAACTATAATTGCCGAAAAGTGAGAAATAATGATTTGTTTCCGTTTTCTTCTTATTCTTCCTTTTAAAATGCATTTACAGTAAAGTGGCTCTTAGTAAAATGTACCCCCCAAAGAAAGCCTAATTGGTGGCGGAAAAAACAAGATATAGATCAGTTCATTGTGATAAGTAGTAATAAAGTTATAGGCTAATGAATGAGAGGAGAACATTGTTCGGATGCATGAAGCGAAAAACGACTGAATGCGAACTGGTTAAACAGAGAATATTGCTGCCACTAAGAAATGCTAAACAGAGAATATTGCTGCCACTAAGAAATTCTAAACAGAGAATAACGCTGCCACTAAGAAAGGCTAAACAGAGAATGTTGCTGCCACATGCAAACACTAAACAGAGAATGTTGCTGCCATTTAGATACATAAAACAGAGATCTTTGCTTAGTCATGAGCAGTTGAGAACTTAGATTAACCTCCTTAGAGGTATGCCCGACACTGTGTCGGGAAAGGAAAACTTGCTGAAAGCGGTATGTCCGGCACAGTGTCAGGCATGACGCTCAGGAGATTTTCTAAAAAACTGTGGCCACCCGGAGTAACTTAGCTAGCTATAGGGGAGGCAGGACATGTTAGCTAGCTATAGATGCCCTAGATTTAGTCTTGTCCCCCCAGTGATTGCCCCCCTTTAGTGATTTTCCCCCTGCCCCTCCCTCTGCAGCGATAGTGCCTAAAAGGATCTCCTCCTGCTGCAGCTGCATACTTCTATGCCTGCCTCGCTCCCTCCCTCCGCAGCCGTGCGGTTGACCGGTTCTGATGCTCACTGTGTTTGTCGTCTGCACCGATCACACCACCAGCTCCTCTTACGTGTCCACAGTAAGCCAGGGAGCGCGGCTTGATGACGTAATCAAGCCACGCCCCGGGACTGTGAACCAGAAAGATCAGAGCTGGTGGTGTGATCAGCGCTGGTGACAGGCACTAGTGAGTATCAGCACTGGTCATTGGCATGGAGGGAGTGAGCGAGGAAGCAAGAGAGACAGACAGGGAAGTAGGCAGCAGCAGCAGAAGATCATTTCAGGCACGATCGCAGTGAAGGGAGGGAGGGAGGAGGAGGGGATCATGTACTGGGGGCATGCATGTATAGCTAGCTAACTTATACTGGGACACATGGCTAATCTATTCTGTGACACCTATGGCTAAAAAACTTATACTGGGACAACTATGGCTAACCTATACTGTGACACCTATAACTAAAACACTAATACTGGGACACCTATGGCTAACTTATACTGTGACATCTATGGCTAAAAACCGTATGCTGGGACACCTATGGCTAAATAACTTATACTGGGACTAAGTGGCTAACCTATGGCTAGCCTATACTGTGACATCTATGGCTAGCTAACTTATACTGGAACACCTATGGCTAACTTATACAGTGACACCTATGGCTAGCAAACTTATACTGGGACACCTATGGCTGCCTAACTTACACAGTGACACCTATGGCTGCCTAAGCTATACTGTGGCACCTGTGGCTGGCTGACCTGTACTGTGGCACCTATGCCTGGCTGACCTATACTGGCTGGCTGACCTATATCTATGACCTGCTAAACTATAATGGTGGCACCTATACTTGGCTACCTATACTGGGGGCACCTATACTTGGCTACCTATACTGCACTTATGCACTATAATGCACTTATACTCACCCTCATTGTGTACCTCTGATAGTGACGTTCCCCGGTGATCTGTGTTGGTGACGCCAGGGTCACACATCGTCAACGTCTGGCAGCAAACTTTTTCTTTTTTTATTGCATCCAATACTATAACCGGCAGGGGATTCCGAAGATGGATGAGCACAGTGTGGTGGGCGACAGGTAATGTATAAATGCACAAGGGGGATACATTTATACACTAGGGGGACAGTGGCGAAGCAGCAGACACGGACAATTCCCAAAAGATTTCATGCTGAAATCAGGAATCGGCCTGCAGCATATGGGCAGCCAACAGATCTCTGATTTTGTTAAGTTACAGGAAAAAAGGTTATGAAAATTAATTGGATCACTTTTTGCACAGAAATCCAGCAGAAACTGAACGCCGAGCAGGTTAATTCAAATTAATCAAATTACAATGAAAAGATGGTTATTTCAAGTCTCCAGTAAATTGAATGAGCCATTCCACCCAATCTTTTTGATCCAATACTTTTGCCAAATAAATATCTAGCTCCCATCCCAGGCTACGTGCTATCCTACTAGAGATGGCCCAGCCTTGGAGAATTCATGGAGAAGCACATGATCAGTTTGATCAGCTGATAGATTTGTATGCCTCTGATTTGCTGTGATGACTTCCTGGTTTAACACATAATCATGACCAGCAAATCAGAGCCTTACAATTCTATCAGCTGATCAAACTGATCATGTGCTTCTCCATGAGTTCTCCAAGGCTGGGCCATCCCTATATCCTACAGGGTAGTCAACAAGAAGTGCGCATTTGTTATTAAAGTGCACCTGAACTCTTGCACAAGACAGAAGGAAATCAGAGAGAAATGTACTCTGTATGCATTCTCTCTCTGTACTCTGTTTAGCCTGTTTAATTTCCCCTCATTTGTGTCTAACCATAAGTTGAATTATTATCTCTCACCTGTGTCACATGACTGTCACGGCAGAGATGGCAGATAAGCTCATTGAAAGCACAGGCTGTTAACAATATTTCTGCTTCCATGAATCAAGAAGTAGAAACAGTGCAGATTTATTTTAGGATTTGTATCAAAGAAATGGTTTTTTGTGTGTAAAAGTTGTTATGCTGTTGTGTATCTTTTAGCGCAGAGAGGACACTGAGTTCAGGTCCTCTTTAAGACTTAGAAAGTAAAGTTCTGCTCTGCTGGAAATGGAAATTGACACGACAACTTCAGAAAAACAGTGAGTGAATTTGTATTTCTCCAGAAAACTCTTCCCTTATGGAAGGCTAGAAAGCTGGTGCATAGATATGAAGTTAAAGTGTATTATAACAAGCTGTATTACACAGATACACTTATATTTGCTCTGGAATTGACTATTTTGAAGTTCTGCATTTTTCATGCCGAAAGCTGCCTTGGATATTGCTCAGATGGTAATTAGATGGGAGTGGCTACACTCAACTTGGCACATGAAGATGCAGCATCCTCACCTCAAGGTAAGTTGACTTCTTCCAGTGTAATGAATTTGTCATTGCAATAACACCTACCACAACTATAAGGGTGGAAAGGGAAGCAACACATTGCATTTCCTTTGTGGGCTAGACTTATGATCTAATAAGACAAATGGAAAGAGACCTCTCGATATCTTGCTATGGTTTTCAAAAAGTTTCCTAAAAAAGTAAGTTATAACAGCTGTAGACTAAAGTTGAAAGATAATATTTATTGGCATTCAGTTACAAAATGATTAGTATAGTGATGATATGTTTATTACTTTGATTTGGACAATAGTGGAGGAACCTACTGGAACAAAGTAGACACCACTGATCAAAGGTTTGCTATAACCATGTCGAAGAGGACCTTAGCTACCTAGGTCAAACTTCACTGGTCTGAATAGCACAACGTTGACAAGATTAGGTTGATGTTGGGTGTATCAGTTCCACTGAAAATATTACCAAACCATCTTAAAGTACCCCTAACCTGGTCCCCTCCCTCTCAATACTTTTAATATTGTTTTATTACTGGTGCTGTGACTAGCACACAGGACCATCCTCCCCCCTCCAGCACCCCCTGTAGCTCCCGTTCTGCTCATTGTAAACTTCTGACTGAGCATAACGCTGAATATGGGCAGGGAAAAAGTGGCAGATCTTCCTCCCCTCTGCCCGTCCATAATTCCAGCCCCTCCACTCACCTCTATAGTTCCACATTTGATTCACTGCACATAGCATGCCTGGGAGCTCCGCTGTGTGTGGCCTTGTGGTAATTGAGGTTGGATAACCCTCCGACCTCAATTACCACAAGCCTGATTCACTGCACACAGTGTGCCTGGGAGCTCCGCTGTGTGTGGCCTTGTGGTAATTGAGGTCGGATAACCCTCCGACCTCAATTACCACAAGCCTACAAACAGTGCAGTCCCCTGCGCACTGTGTGCAGTGAATCATATGGGGAACTATAGCGGTGAGTGGAAGGGGCTCAACTAAGGATGGGCAGAGGAGAGGAGGAACTTCCACTTCCTCCCTGCCCATATTTGATTGCAGAACTGGGCCACAGTGGGTGCTGGAGGGGGGAAGATGGTGCTGTGTCCTAGCCAGAGCACCAGTAATAAATCAATATTAACAGTATCAGGGACCAGGTTAGGGGTCAGGGTACTTTAAAGATACTACAGCATGAGTTATCAGTAGAACGTCCTTAATGTGGGGGCCTACTTAGACTAAATGCTAAATGCACTTAGTTTTTCAAGGCTCTTACAGGTTTTTGGGGGGGCACTAAGAGGTTGCATTTTGTGCCAGCATTTGCCTATTATGTAACCAAAATGGTGCACTTTTCCACCAATGTTCAGCAAACTAAACTGAATGCAATGAAAGTTACAATTTGTTAGGACTGATAGCCATGGATTAGAATAGTTAGTGTTAGGGGATAGGAAGGGGGTGAATTAGTTTATCCGTTAGGGTCGGGAGGATAGGGTGAGGCATTAGGAAGAGGTTAACAGTGGTGAATTGGTGAAGAACATTTGATGTTGGGAAGGGATACCGTGGGTAGGTGGGGGAGTTAAGCTTTAGAAAGGTGCTAACATTAGAAGCCAATTGTTATGGAGGCATCAGTTATACTGCATTTTGTCATGGTGAGGAGGTTATTTTGATTGTAGTTACTCAGGTTTGCTAATGACAGTAAATCAGAAGGCCATAATAATAATAATAATTATAATAATAACAAATGAGGAACATTAAAACAGAGATCTGATTGATGTAATACTTGAATGGCAAACCATTTACACTATAATGTTATGGAGCCACAAAGGAAAGCACTTGTTATAATTATGGTGAGTCTAATGTCACTTAAGAATGTCCATAATTACAGTACATATATTAAAGAGGCACTGTAGTGACATGTAGTATAATGCAGTGAATTCTTCAGGATACCCACTTTTTCAGTAATAATCCTGGTAAATATACTGTATATATTGGTATGTAGGCCCACCCTCCCAGTTACGTATAACCACTTAACGACATTGTATCGACAATTACACAAGGTGCTCCGCACAGGTATCAGGCTCTGTACCAAAGAGTGCAACTCACCAATCCGAGAAGAAACAGTTCCAGTAAAAAGAAGAAAAAGCGGTGGTGCACATCTCAGTAAAGCATCACTTTTAATCTAATCCATTAAAAGGCATAACAATTCCATGTATATAAAGGATGGAGAGAGGAATAGGCAGTTAGGAGCAGGTCTACAGCCGTTTCGCACCATCAAGTGCTTTGGCGCATCATCAGGACAAATTAGCCCCAAACAATTACACCCCTTAAATAGGTACCCACCTGACTGAGAAGCAATCACCATCGCTGCGTATAATGGCCGTCCGATCGCATCCGCATTGGTGAGCGTATGAAGCGCACGCCAGATGAGCAATAGACAAAGTTTCCTGATTGTGGAACGCAAAGTAATCACATCCAGAGGCCGAAAAATACGTCATGTCCGGAAGGCGTCATTAAAGTACACCTGGGATGCGGAAAAAGATCCGCATCAATCACGTATGTACATGATAAACGTAAGACGTAGGAGCACGGTGCCACTTAGCACCATCTTGTGGCCGAATTAGAAAATGCAGGAAAATGTAAAAAGCAATTGCTTCTCTATACAGGTTAGGAGCCACTTAATTAAAATAATGAATCTAAATACTTACAGTCATTGGGTATCCAATGAAGAAGAGCATACTAAGTTGAAATTATTAACAAATACTATGAGTACCATCAATTATTACAAACTCACCACCCCACTGGAACAGCCCGATGACTCAAGTTAGATTCTCAACATCTGAAAGGAGTAAAAATAATATAGTTAGGGGGGAACACAAGACTTAACTTGATAAAAACATGAAAAAGACGTCATCTACAAGCTACCTATATCTCAAAGAAATACATTAAATACATTATACCTTTCATTTAATCCAAGAGGTCCAGTTGCATCAAAAAATAAATCCAAAAACGTTCTCTCTGTAGAAGTTTACGATTCCAGTCCCACTCTCTTCTATCTCGTTTAACCTGTTCTATACCTAAAAATCTAAGGGCAGTTACATTAGACCCATGTACCTGTTGCATGTGTTCAATAACTCTCGGACAACCGATGCCACTATGAATAGATCTACAGTGGGCCTGGTACCGATCCTTTAACATATTAATGGTCTCCCCTATGTAAATCCTCTGACAGGGGCAGACTAATGCGTAAACCAGGGCCCTTGTCCTACAATTAATAAATTGTTTGATCCTACAGGTTTTCCCAAAATGGCTTAAAGAGTTACCTTGCATGATAAAGTTACAGCAAGAGCAATTGTGACATTTAAAGTTGCCTAATGGTCGGTGTGAATCCAACCAAGAGGTAGTTTGGGGACTTACAAATTCACTACAGGTCAGTTTGTCCTTCAAATTAGGGACTCACTCGTTTATAGGAGACACAGGCTGGAAGGAAACTCTTGTCTTTGAGCGATTTATCCTGTTGTATAATCCACCAGTTCCTACTAATAGCCTGTTTGATTGACTAATACATTGGTGAAAAAGAAAAGTGCATGAAAAATCTCCTTTGAGTTTGGCGACTATCTTTAGGGGATAATAGAGAACTTCTATCTCTACTAGCTGCCTATGAACAGGCCTATTCAATTATATTTGATTCATAACCCCTCTGCAAGAGTCTAACTTTTAAATTTGTGGACTGCTCCACAAAATCTTCCCATGTAGTGGCATTCCTCTGAAGGGGGGGGGGGGAATTGTCCATAGGGGACCTCCTTAATAGTGGCTGGTGGATGATAACTGGTAGCACTCAATAGGGAATTAACTGCCGTTTTCTTTCTAAAGGTTTTTGTTAGAATAACTCCCTCTAATACTGATATATCTAAATCCAAAAATCAAGGTGCTGATCACCCCAAAGGTGGGTGAAGGACATGTTTACATCATTGGAATTAATATACAACATAAATTCCTCAAATTCCTTCTTGTTTCCCCTCCCACCCTGGTGGTGTGGCATTGCCTGTGAAATTCTGCTATTATCCGTTGATGGTTTTAAGCTGAAAATTCAGTACAATGGCATCAAGTCCCAGAGAGAAAGAGAGTGCTCATTTTTCTCTTGGATATATCACAATGGTACATGCTAGGCTGGCTTCAGCATGTAGCATTGTAGTGTGTTGTGTTGGTGGTATAATGGTTAGGATAGCAGCCTACCAAGCGGTAGGCCTGGGTTCGATTCCTGGCCAATGTATGTGAGTTGGCTTTTGACATCCTACAAATCCCTAAGCAAGCTCATTTTTCTCTTGGATATATCATAATGGTACATGCTAGGCTGGCTTCAGCATGTAGTGTTGGTGGTGTTATAGTGGTGAGGAGAGCTGCCTACCAAGCACTAGACCTGGGTTCGATTCCCGGCCAATGTATGTAAGCTAGCTTTTGAAATCCTACAATTCCCTGGAAGACAAGACCCTCCTCCGGGGGAGGAGGGGGGAAGAGAAAAAGGACTAAGGGAACAGTCAATAGGTTCTATGGGCTACCATATAGCATAAACAAGGTTCCATTTGCGATTACTTTAATTTTTCCGCCGATATCAGGAATTCTGCGGAATATCGTAAAAATCCGGCAGAATTTTCATAGCGATGGAATTAAGTGCTGGCGGAATCCCCGACCATCCCTACATTCAAGGAACAATATTTTATCAAGTTTAGGGTGTGGTAGTCTGACCAAACTACTGGATCAATCTCCACACTGGATATTAAAAGTTCTGCACTGAATATGAGATCCAAAGTGTGGCCTTTTTTTGTGGGCAGGGAGAGTGATGGTTTGAGAAAAGTAAAGTTAATTCATAGAAAAAAAAGTAGCTTTCTTCCTAGGTGAGAGATATGGGCATCCACTCGTGCGTTAAAGTCACCCAGGATTATCCAACTACGATATTTCAATGATATGTAAGATACAAGTTCCGCTATTTCCTTGAGAAAGGTTGAACCATCATCAGGAGGGCAATAGACAAGTAATATGTTTATGTTTTTCTCAGCTGACCTGTTGTATGCATCCTGTTCAAGTCCTTCCTTACTGCCTGCATACTTGTTCCTGGATGTTATACCTGTTGTTCTTGAGCCTAGAATCCTGTTATTGAACTGTAAATAGAATCCTTCATTGGATGTTATCTGATTCATCCTGGGATTCTACAATATTGGGATTTACTGATGCACAGAACTCAGCTAGCTGTGACAGTCTTGAAATATATATCCTTTAGGTGGTCATACACTTATCATTTTTTCCATTGACATCTGGCTGATTCAGTCTTTTGAAGTAGGATTTCAGTCAATCAGTGGCAAAGCATTAGCAACGTTCGATTTTGCAACAAGAGAAATGTGGTGTGTGCATCAAAGCTCACACTCACCTGTCCACTGGCGGGTGTCTTCTTTCCACTGCTAGCTACTTCTTCCTGTCTTTTCGCTCCTTGGGCAACTGTCTCACATCACAAATGCTAGAGGTCAAACACGAGAGGCATCTAGTGGCCATGTAGGCAGAGATGGAGTAAGATCACTGGCGGACATATGGCCGTGATATGGATCTATGCGGAAATAGAGTGCTCCATAGTGCATTTATCAAAGGGCAATTTTTATTAAACAAGTAAAAATATACTCACAAACATCAAAGTCACAATCGCTTGTCAGCGGTAAGCCAGCCGCTTGATCACCGGGTGGTGGATGGCAATGCGCTGTGGCCAGCAGTGCAATCTCCGTTGTCCTGGGATGCCGTCTCGCTTCCGGGTGGGCGTGGCTTGCCGTTAGTGTGCGTCTGACGTCATTACGCGTTTCGGCGCGCTGCGCCTTCATCAGTGAGTGGGGATCATATCACTGACCCCCACATTGAGCGGCACAAGTGCAGACAATCAAAGAGGAGCATCTGTGAGATCTGGTTTGGGAGTGCAAGGAACCTTTATACTTTTTTCTGGACATATGGCCGTGCAGGCCGTGCAGGCCGTGCCAGCGCACGAGGGCCCCTGAAGTTCCATTGTTTCAGGGGCCCATTAAGTATGCTGTTTTTTTTTTGTTTTGTTTTATTTTTTTTTTACTTTATTTCCCTTGGGGAACCAGACTCCTATCCTCCCTCCTTCACCTCTGGCCCCCCTCCTGGTATGCACGGTGGAAGAGTGGCAGATATAGGGAGACTCCGGCGGTTCCAGCAGGTGCTGGAGGTTCAGCCATCTGGTCCACGCTGTCTCCTCTCCTTTGTATGCCGCTCGCACTAAACCAGGAAGTAGCAAGTGGCATACAGAGAAGAGGAGACAGCGTGGACCAGGCAGCTAAACCTCTAGCATCTGCTGGAACCCGCTGGAGCCTTCCTATATCTGTCGCTCTTCCGCCGCGCATACCGTGAGGGGGGCCCCCGAGGTGAGGGAGGGAGGGAGGATGTGAGGGGGGCCCCCGAGGTGAGGGAGGGAGGGAGGATAAGAGTTGGTCCCCCACCAGGCTACCCACCCTCCCTCCCACCAGGCTACCTAGCTACCCACCCTCCCTCCCACCAGGCTACCCAGTTACACACTCTCCCTCCCAACAGGCTACCTAGTTACCCACCCTCCCTCCCACCAGGCTACCTAGCTACCCACCCTCCCTCCCACCAGGCTACCTAGCTACCCACTCTCCCTCCCACCAGGCTACCTAGCTACCCAGATACCCACCCTTCCTCCCACCAGGCTACCTAGCTGCCCACCCACCCTCCCTCCCACCAGGCTACCTAGATACCCACCCACCCTCCCTCCCACCAGGCTACCTAGCTACCTAACAGCCCACCCTCCCTCCCACCAGGCTACCTAGCTACCTAATAGCTAACCCTCCCTCCCACCAGGCTACCTAGCTACCTAACAGCACACCCTCCCTCCCACCAGGCTACGTAGCAGCCGACCCTCCCTCCCACCAGGCTACCTAGCAGCCCACCCATCCACCCTCCCTCCTTCCCGGCTACCTAGCAGCCCACCCTCCCTCCAACCAGGCTACCTAGCATGCCACCCTCCCATCAGGCTCCCTAGCTACCTAATAGCTCACCCTTCTTCCATAGTTACATAGTTACATCGTTACATAGTTATTTTGGTTGAAAAAAGACATACATCCATCGAGTTCAACCAGTACAAAGTACAATTCCAGCCCGTCCCCCACATACCCCTGTTGATCCAGAGGAAGGCGAAAAAACCCCCACAAGGCATGGTCCAATTAGCCCCAAAAGGGAAAAATTCCTTTCTGACTCCAGATGGCAATCAGATAAAATCCCTGGATCAACATCATTAGGCATAACCTAGTAATTGTAGCCATGGATGTCTTTCAACGCAAGGAAAGCATCTAAGCCCCCTTTAAATGCAGGTATAGAGTTTGCCATAACGACTTCCTGTGGCAATGCATTCCACATCTTAATCACTCTTACTGTAAAGAACCCTTTCCTAAATAAATGGCTAAAACGTTTTTCCTCCATGCGCAGATCATGTCCTCTAGTCCTTTGAGAAGGCCTAGGGACAAAAAGCTCATCCGCCAAGCTATTATATTGCCCTCTGATGTATTTATACATGTTAATTAGATCTCCTCTAAGGCGTCTTTTCTCTAGACTAAATAAACCCAGTTTATCTAACCTTTCTTGGTAAGCGAGACCTTCCATCCCACGTATCAATTTTGTAGCTCGTCTCTGCACCTGCTCTAAAACTGCAATATCTGTTTTATAATGTGGTGCCCAGAACTGAATTCCATATTCCAGATGTGGCCTTACTAGAGAGTTAAACAGGGGCAATATTATGCTAGCATCTCGAGTTTTTATTTCCCTTTTAATGCATCCCAAAATTTTGTTCTCTTTAGCTGCAGCGGCTTGGCATTGAGTACGATTATTTAACTTGTTGTCGATGAATACTCCTAAGTCCTTCTCCAAGTTTGATGTCCCCAACTGTATCCCATTTATTTTGTATGGTGCTAGACATTGGTACAACCAAAATGCATGACTTTACATTTGTCAACATTGAACTTCATCTGCCATGTATGTGCCCATATAGCCATCCTATCCAGATCCTGTTGCAATATGACACTATCTTCCTGAGAGTTGATGATTCTGCACAATTTTGTATCATCTGCAAAAATAGCAACATTGCTCACTACTGCATCTACTAGGTCATTAATAAATAAATTGAAGAGCACTGGACCCAGTACAGACCCCTGTGGGACCCCACTGCTAACAGTCTCTCATTTTGAGTACGATCCATTGACCACAACTCTTTGTTTTCTGTCCATTAGCCAGTTCCCTATCCATGCACACAAACTCTTCCCCAGTCCTTGCATCCTCAACTTTTGCACCAGACTTCTGTGGGGAACAGTGTCGAAAGCCTTTGCAAAGTCCAAGTATATCACATCTACAGCATTCCCAATATCCATATTAGCATTCACTACCTCATAAAAGCTGAGCATGTTAGTCAAACAGGACCTGTCTTTAGTAAACCCATCCCACCAGGCTACTGAGCTACCTAATAGCCCATCCTCCCTCCCACCAGGCTACCTACCTATTAGCCCACCCTCCCTCTCTCCCTGGCAGTTGACAACCACCCACCCTCCCTGACATTTGTTTAGCCCACGGACCCACCCTCCCTGGCATTTGTTTAGCCCATACCAACCAACCCTCCCTGGCAATTGTTTATCCCACCCACCTTAAGTGTACAGGCGCAGACAGACCGGAGGCCATTGATCCGGACCGATCAAGCAAGCACCATGGTCGGACAGTATTGGTAAGCACTGACATAGTACATAGTCATGTCACTGACTGTCTGCAGAATGCAGATTAGTTCACAAGCTAATCTTACCATAGTCATAGTCTAATGTCCTACCATATTATTATTATTACCGTATTTTTCGGACTATAAGACGCTCCGGACTATAAGACGCACCTAGGTTTAGAGGACAAAAACCCAGGAAAAATAAAAATATACTAAACCTGGTGCGTCCATGGTACAGGGGCGTGTTATGGACCTTTTCCCCTAATTATTATGCCCCCCCCCCTTATGTCTTTCATGTACTTTTGCCCCCCTGTGTTCACCTATGTCCCTCTGTGTCCACTGTCCCCTTGTGTCCACTGATGTCTCAATGTCCTCTGTCCACCTATGTCCCTGATGTCTGATGCCCTGTGCTCTGTCCCCCTTCCTCTGTCCCCTTGTCCACTGTTTCCTTCATGTCCAGTGTTTTCTATCCCTGTGTCCCCAGTGTCTGCATGCCCCCCTGTGCCCCAGTGTATTCGTGTCCCTGTGTCCCAGTATCTGCATGTACTCCATGTTCCCAGTGTCTGCGTGTCCTGTCCTGGTCTGTGCATCTGGTGTCTTAAACACATACACTTCTTCATCAGGCTGTCCTCCGTGCAGTGTCTGAAATACATACCTCTCTTGCATCTTTGATCATATATGCATGCATGTCCTCATTGTCTGCATTTCCCCATGTTGTAGTGTCTGCCTGCACTGTGTCCCCAGTGTCTGCATGTCCCCTGTGTTGCATTGTCTGCCTGCACTGTGTCCCCAGTGTCTGCATGTCCCCTGTGTTGCATTGTCTGCCTGCACTGTGTCCCCAGTGTATGCGTGTCCTCGGTATATCCATGTCCCTGGTGTTTGTGTCCCCCGGTGTTTGTGTGTCCGCGGTGTCTTAACACATATAAGTAGCTGCCACATAGTCATCTGGCTGTCCCCGGTTTCCCATATACGTACCGCTCTTACAGCTTTGATTATCGCGCTGTCCCCGGTACTGCCGTAACTTGTAACAATCAGGAAGTTCCGGACGTCTGTGCAGGGAAATGCACCAATCAGGCAGAGGGCGCTGTGATTGGCCACAATGACGGAAAGGTGGTACCGCCCTCAACACCATCACTCGAGCATTGCACAGCATGATTGGCGGTTGAGGCAAGCGCCCCCGCCTGATTGGTGCATTTCCCTGCACAGACGTCCGGGACTTCCTGATTGTTACAAGTTACGGCGATACCGGGGGACAGCGCGATACTCAAAGCTGCAAGAGCGGTACGTATATGGGAAAATGGGGACAGCCGGATGACTATGTGGCAGGCTGGCAGCTACTTATATGTGTTTAGACACCGCGGACACACAAACGCCGGGGACATGGAATTACCGAGAACACGCAAAAACACCAGGGACACGCAAACACCGGGGACACGAGTGCAGGCAGACACGGGGGACATGCATACACTGAGAACACGCAAACACAGGGGACACGGAGTGCAGGCAGACACTGCAGCGGGGGAAATACAGACATCGCAGACATGGGGTAAAAAACACAGGCACAGGTCCAAATATGTAGCATTCGGACTATAAGACGCACTGACTTTTTCCCCCCACTTTTGGGGGAGAAAAAGTGCGTCTTATAGTCCGAAAAATACGGTATGTATTTATATAGCACTGAAATCTTCTGCAGCACTTTAATGAGTACATAGTCATGTCACTGACTGTCCTCAGAGGATCGTACAATCTAATCTCTGCTATATGTATAGTAAGTATGTATAGTAAGTAGGATATCATTTTTTATTAGGAGAGGGGGCTTCATTCAAAGTTTCCTGTTGATGTCCACTGTCAGTTAATTACTAACTGCTGCTAAGTTCATGAACAGCTGCTCCTGCAGTGGATCTAGCACTTGCGTAGCACCCACAAAAAAACATCTTGGAAGCCACCCCTGTTTACAATCCACTGCCTTGTCTTCCCACTGCATCTCCTGCCTCCTAGCTCACTCACCCTCTGTACTAGGTTCCAGCCAGGTAGTCTAGATTGCACACTGCCACTGCAGACTGCACCATCTTTGACTAGTCAGTCCTAGATTGATTTGAATTTGCTCCAGTCGGCTCCACACTTCAGTCAGAAACATCTGATTTGCTTGTTCAGGGACTATGGCTAAATGTATTAGAGGCAGAGAATCAGCAGGACAGCCAGGCAATGTGCATTGTTTAAAAGGCAACAAATATGTCAGCCTCCGTATCCCTCTCACCTCAGGTGTGTTTTCAAGTATAAAAGACAGAACCTGTCATGTCATGCCCTGTCTTGATGCAGGATTGGGGTTAAGTTTTGCTTTTGTTCAGTAACCTGTATAATGCAGATGCTACATGTGTGCATCAAGAAAGATTTCTGGGCCTCAGGGAAGGTTGCCATAGACAGTATTGGTAAATCTATGCAATGTGTAACCACACCCAATTTAGTTATGACCACACCTACTTTTAACTGCCTGTCAGGGGCCCACAATTGGTATTCTGCACAGGGACCCACTGCTGGCTGTGTGTCCGCCACTGAGAAAGATGTAGTGGTTCCCTAGGCAAGGTAGCAGATTAGAAGCCCCCTTGTGGTCTTTTTTGCAAGCTGAAGTGGAGAGAGGTCAGATAAGGTGGCAAGTGGGCCCCTTGACACCCAACAGGCACCAGGCACCCGGCTAGGTAGCTCTGCATGTAGGTTACATGCCACAGTGCTTGGTCCTTAGCAAGAATGGTGGAGAGAAGACCACAAATCTGCTCAGGTGTAAACAACCTCTAGTAAAAAAAACAAAGTGTGTGTGTGTGTGTGTGTGTGTGTGTGTGTGTGTGTGTGTGTGTGTGTGTGTGTGTGTGTGTGTGTGTGTGTGTGTGTGTGTGTGTGTGTGTGTGTATGTGTGTGTGTATGTGTGTGTGTGTATGTGTGTGTGTGTGTGTGTACCCCGAAACTCTAAATGAAGATCGCAACTGACTGTAATCATTAAAAAAGTAGAAACCCAAAACTTTGAGTCAGGGAACACACTTGACTGTTTTTGTGCGCATTTTCTGTACAGAAAAACTGAGAACTCATGTTATTCAAGGAGCTAGTTCACACGTAATACGTTTTTCGCGTGCAGAAAAAAAAAACTGACATTCTGCATGATGACTCTGCACATATTGTCAGTTTTCTGTATCAATTACATCAGCTGCTGTGAAAAAACGGGCGTGTTTTCCTGCATAGAAACACACTTGGTGTGCAGAAAAAGTATGCCTAAAAATGCGCGCAGAAAACTAAATGACAAGTGTATTCCCTGTCTAAGGCTCCTTTACAAGCTGTAATTATATTTTATCAAGGTGTAAAAAATATTTTGTACATCGCATATTCATACTATTGAAGTGCAAGAGAGCATAAAGAGCACCTCCATTTTGCAAGTCATTTTCATTGTGTGAATTGTACCATCTATGCAGGGCTTCCAACTTTTATATGCATGCCAGAACATGTGATGATAGAACATTTAAATACAGAATGTTTGCATAACAGAACACTGACTTCACAAAGTACGGCGTAGTGTAAACACAGTACAGTTCTACAATAAATAATGTCATCTTATCACATTGCTTCACCATATGGAATACACAGCACATACTTGCACCATGCTTTCATTCTACATCTGGATTTTGTTTTGAAGCCACCTGCTGAAAAGCAGTGTGTTAATTGTCTGAATTTAGCATAAAACTTACAGGTTTCTTCATCTCTCTTTTTTTAATGAAAATAAAAAGAACAGTAAAAACACTACATAACATTGAGTCATATGAACATAATCACTGATCTTTGCTCTAGCCTCTAGCGCAGGGGTAGGGAACCTATGGCTTGGGAGCCAGATGTGGTTCTTTTGATGGCTACATCTGGATCACAGTTAGGGGTTGATTCACTAAGCTACACTGCTCAAGAAGCGTAGCTTAGTGCAGCAGCGCAAGTAAAATTTTCGAAGTAGGCACGCCACTACTGCAGCATGCACTACTACCTTACTCACGCTACCCCCAAAATAAAAAGCTGATCTCGTCCTACAAAGCGAATCAACCCCCAAGTCAATGCAAATATGGAGAGGAGAAAGCATTTGAACAAAATGCAACAGGGGTGGATACTGCCACACTGGGCTTACCTGCAGCGTGCTCCAATGGTAGTCCACAATTTTAATCAAAAGAGAAGAAGGAGATGGGCACAGCTGCTAAAATACCCTTTATTGTGGCTGGGTTGACACAAAAAAGCTTACAGCAGTGGGAGAAAGTACAAGTCTGACAGCTGTTTCGCACGGACTAACCCTGCTTCATCAGAGTCTCTGATGAAGCAGAGCTAGTCCCTGCGAAACAGCTGTCAGACTCAACCCCCAAGTCAGCTAGCTAATTGTACAAGCTGTTAGGTCTTGTTCACATCATAAATCGACAGCGCTCGCGTCTTGCATTTTTGTGCGCAATTTTTTTAAGGGCTTCCTGGTGCTTACCTGCGCATTAGCGATTGTTTGTAAAGTGCTTTTCTAAGCGTATTTGCAGAGCGATTTGTTTTTTCACTTCCTGACGTCAGTCAGGAAGTGAACTCTTTGACCTGGGAAAGAATAAATACAATGTATTTATTCTTAAAAGTGCTGGGGAAATCGCTATACAAAGCGCTTTTTCATGCTCAGAAAATGGTACACGAAGCTCTTTGGTCGGCGGAAAGCAATCGAAATGCGCAGATGGGAACACTCTCATAGGGAATCATTGTACATGCTCTTTTAGGGCTCTTTTCCACTACGGCGTTTGCGATGGCTGAATCGCAAAGATGCAAACCGCTAGTGATTTTCAAATCGCTATGGTTTGCTTTTTAACATAGGAATCACGGTAGGTCATTTCCACTACCGCAATTCGTTTTTTACCTAATCGCGATCGCGCAGCGGAACGATTATTGCCGCGATTTTGCTATGCAGTGCATAGCATAGGGAAATCGCAATTGCAAACGTTGGGAAAACGCTGCAAAATGTTGTACATTTGCTGAATTGCAATCGCTAGCGTTTAGCGGGAACGCTAGCGATTCCTAGTGGAAAAGAGCCCTTAGGGTGATTTTCAAAATCGCCAGCTCTTAAAAACAACAACCTGAAAACGCCCTAGGTGTGCACCAGCCCTTAGTCTGTATTTCTCCTGTCTGGCTCTCGGGGAAATTGCTGATGTTGATGAAACCCAAGAGCAGCTGAAGACGTGTTTGACACTTTTGCTGCCCAGCGGATCAACTGTATACACATCACCTTGGCAACAGGGACGTGAGCCCTCTGCTGCGATTGCGCACTATCCCAGTTTGAAACATATTGTATGGCTCTCACAGAATTACATTTTAAAATATGAGGCGTTTATGGCTCTCTCAGCCAAAAAGGTTCCTGACTCCTGCTCTAACGTATTGAAGAAGGCCAAAGTATAGTAATAAATAAGCAAAAAGGAGACAACTACTCTGCAGGAGTCGGATCGGGTGTGTTATCTTACTGGTGCCAAATAAAGAGACATATCTGTTAGGTACATACTCCCAATTTTCTGGTTGCTAAAATATAAAATCCTCCCTGGCGGTGTAAGGATCTGCATGTAACGATCGGCACATGCAGATTCTTATCAGGACAATGCAAGAGCATGCAATCACATATATAAAATACTGAAGTCTGCACAGGTTGAATTTAGAAGCGAGAATGTGTTTATTTACAAAAATGCACATACAACCAATATGCATGCAATCATACAATGTGACCACTGTGACCCGAAATCACCCTGACTGACTAACTAACTAATATTTACAATGAATATGCAAAGGCACAGGTCACACAATAGCAACACACAGGAATCTGGGTCACACAATATATACAATAATACAATATATACTGACACGTCTCAGCAGAATCAGCACACAGGAGAATAGTTGTACAAGCCAGGATCAATAATCAGAGAATACGAAGTACAATGACAGAAAGAAGAGAATAGTCAGACTAGCAAGGATCAATACCAGCAGTTCAGAATGCAGGAACAGAGTTCAGGAACACAGGAAGGTTGGCCAGACTCACAACACTGCAAGGAATCAAAATGACCTAGCAATGTGCTGCTAGCAAGTCCATCCTTAAATATGCAGCACATTGATCAGGTGACTGGCCAGAATTACTTCACAGTCCATCTGCTGGTGAGCCGAGGAGTTGCACATCTCCCCGCATATGAGAGCCATCTGCTGGTAGACAGCGAAAGTCCACATCAATTTCCTCAGTGCTGCTACCAGCAGGATGACAAAGGCACCGATAATAACAGTACCCCCTCTTTAGGATCGGACTCCGAACGCTCCACATGATCTCCAGCGTTACCCCCACCTGGGTCCCAATAGAGGAGCCGAGACTGGGTGGGCAGGGAGGGAGAAAATTCAAAAAACATTATAAAATCTAGTTGGACCACAGGAGTCTTTGGAGACTGGACTCAAAAATGCTGGAGAGCCTGGACATTATGTGACTGGAAAGAGTCACGCAGAAACACAGATTGGGAAGCAGAAACATCAGCAACCTGGAGACCATCAGGATCCGAAGGAGCAGGAACAGACTGGAACCCATCAGGATCAAGAAGAGCAAGAGCAGACTTGGCACTGACAGGAACAGTAGCATTGGATTGGATAACCTCAGGAGCAGCAGCAGACTGGAGATCAACTGGAACAGCGGACTTGGAAGCAACAACTGGAACAACGGACTTGGAAGCAGAAACTGGAACAGCAGACTTGGAAGCAGCAACTGGAACAGCAGACTTGGAAGCAACAACTGGAACAGCAGACTTGGAAGCAACAACTGGAACAGCAGACTTGGAAGCAGCAACTGGAACAGCAGACTTGGAAGCAGCAACTGGAACAGCAGACTTGGAAGCAGCAACTGGAACAGCAGACTTGGAAGCAGCAACTGGAACAGCAGACTTGGAAGCAGCAACTGGAACAGCAGACTTGGAAGCAGCAACTGGAACAGCAGACTTGGAAGCAGCAACTGGAACAGCAGACTTGGAAGCAGCAACTGGAACAGCAGACTTGGAAGCAGCAACTGGAACAGCAGACTTGGAAGCAGCAACTGGAACAGCAGAATTGGAAGCAGCAACTGGAACAGCAGACTTGGAGGCAGCAACTGGAACAACAGACTTGGAGGCAGCAACTGGAACAGCAGACTGGATACCCTCAGAAGCAGCAGCAGACTGGATACCCTCAGAAGCAGCAGCAGACTGGATACCCTCAGAAGCAGCAGCAGACTGGATACCCTCAGAAGCAGCAGCAGACTGGATACCCTCAGAAGCAACAGCAGACTGTATACCCTCAGAAGCAACAGCAGACTGGATACCCTCAGAAGCAGCAGCAGGTTGGGCAGTTTCTGGCAGGGTGGCATCAGACTGGATAATTTCAGACAGGATGGCAACAGGCTGAACAGGTCCAGACAGGGTGGCAACAGGCTGGATAATCTCAGACCGGATGGAAACAGGCTGGATACTCTCAGACAGGGTGGCAACAGGCAGTTTAGTTTCAGACAGGGTGGCATCAGGCTGGATAGTTTCAGACAGGGTGGCATCAAGCTGGATAGTTTCAGACAGGGTGGCATCAAGCTGGATAGTTTCAGACAGGGTGGCAACAGGCTGGATAGTTTCAGGGAGCTGGTTCAAACGCTGAGCACCAGGTTGAACCATTGGCTGATACTCCGATACAGTCAGTGCGGGCTGGAACAAAGCTTGTGCGGGCTGGAACAAAGCCTGTGCGGGCTGGAACAGAGCCTGTGCGGGCTGGAACAGAGCCTGTGCGGGCTGGGGGCAAAGTTCTGCAGGCTGGGAGCAAAGTTCTGCAGGCTGGGAGCAAAGTTCTGCAGGCTGGGAGCAAAGTTCTGCAGGCTGGGAGCAAAGTTCTGCAGGCTGGGAGCAAAGTTCTGCAGGCTGGGAGCAAAGTTCTGCAGGCTGGGAGCAAAGTTCTGCAGGCTGGGAGCAAAGTTCTGCAGGCTGGGAGCAAAGTTCTGCAGGCTGGGAGCAAAGTTCTGCAGGCTGGGAGCAAAGTTCTGCAGGCTGGGAGCAAAGTTCTGCAGGCTGGGAGCAAAGTTCTGTAGGCTGGGAGCAAAGTTCTGTAGGCTGGGAGCAAAGTTCTGCAGGCTGGATGCAACACTCTGCAGGCTGGATGCAACACTCTGCAGGCTGGATGCAACACTCTGCAGGCTGGATGCAACACTCTGCAGGCTGGATGCAACACTCTGCAGGCCGGGCAGGCTGACCCACTGTCAGCAAATCTAGTCCATGAAAAAGTCCAAAAAGAAAAGCGATGGACTGCTCAGGACTGACTGGAGATTGCCGAGGACACAAATCAACTGGAGTCTGCATGGACATGGTTAAAGTCTGCATGAATCTGGATGTAGTCTGTATGGAGCTGGATGAAGTCTGCACTGACCTGGGTGGAGGCTGCACCGACTTGGATGGAGGCTGCACCGACTTGGATGGAGGCTGCACAGACATAGCTGCAGTCTGCACATGCTGAATGGAGCTGGTGGGAAAGAATTTTTTTCTTTTTGGATGCAGAAATAGTTTTTAACATTTTTTGCCAAGACCGCGGTGTGAGTCTGGCTTCAGTTTGCAATGGGGTTTTAACTGAAATCGGACATGCAGGTTGTGAACTCGGCATGGTGATTATACTGAGAGTTGACAGGTTTAACAGAGGGAAGAAGAGAAGGAGACTTAGAATATAGAAGATCTTGCCAAACTTCCAACAAAGCCGCAGCAGGTTCATACTCACATAGGTCATTGACCACCAGAGATTTCACTCCACACATACAATTCCTAATAAACTCCTCATCTTGTTGCAAATAGAATGACATAAACTCTTCCCTATCATTCTTCAAATAGCCATAATAAGCATTGATCTCTTCTGCAGTAAAATCAAAACTGACTCGATTGTTGCAATCTTTCCACTCATTAGTTTCCTCAATCTCATGCATGCATGCATCTGCACTAGAATCAACCAACAAGATTTCCTTCCAAACTTGGATCAGAGCAGAGGCAGCTTCAGGCTGACACAGTCTGTAATCACTCATACTTTTCACAGCATGTACATATTTAGCCAGACTTGAACTTTCCATTTTAGAATAATGTTTTAAGAAACTTTTCCTATCTTTCTTTAAATTATCAAATAGATAGTTAATATCATCTGCACAAAAGACAGGAGTTAAACGGGATTGATTCCTAACTGGCAGAGAATTAATTTGGTTATTAATAGAACTTGACTAAACTACATCAGTAACGGAATCAAGACTGGACTGGATTCTAACAGACAAAGAACCAGTTTGTATATTATTCTTTGCTGTCACAGAACAAGGTTTGCATTGGGAAATTAACATCTCCTGCCAGGCAGATAATAACAATGAGGTATTTTCAAATTTGCATACACTTGAATCAATTAGCAATAGAAGGGACTTAACACAAGCTTGCATAATACTTTTGTCTTTCTTGTAGTAAAAGTCAAAGAAAGATTCTCTGTCATTCTTAAGAATATAAGTAAAAACTGTAATATCAGCAGGGCTAAATGGTGGATCCGGAAAATTACCCTTGGATAATTTACTTTTCAGCAACCACTGAAGGACCTGCAGCAAGTCATGCACCTCTTCTGCAGACAAAATTTTCTGATTTACATAGTCTTGCACTGAATCAATTAACTGCTGGAGGTGCTTTCTGGAGTGAGCTGCAAAATACAGGAAACAATAACTTTTGTTATCTTCAGCGAGCAGGGTATAGTAGTACACATCATCAAATTCCAAACTCATTTTTGCAGACAAGAGCCTTCAGTACTTATGTGATTGAAATATTTGGGTAAGGCTAGGTCATTATGTAAGGATCTGCATGTACCGACCGCCACAGTCAGATTCTTATCAGGACAATGCAAGAGCATGCAATCACATATATAAAATACTGAAGTCTGCACAGGTTGAATTTAGAAGTGAGAATGTGTTTATTTACAAAAATGCACATACACATACAACCAATATGCATGCAATCGTACAATGTGACCACTGTGACCCGAAATCACCTTGACTGACTAACTAACTAATATTTACAATGAATATGCAAAGGCACAGGTCACACAATAGCAACACACAGGAATCTGGGTCACACAATATATACAATAATACAATATATACAGACACGTCTCAGCAGAATCAGCACACAGGAGAAGAGTTGTACAAGCCAGGATCAATAACCAGAGAATACAAAGTACAATGACAGAAAGAAGAGAATAGTCAGACTAGCAAGGATCAATACCAGGAGTTCAGAATGCAGGAACAGAGTTCAGGAACACAGGAAGGTTGGCCAGACTCACAACACTGCAAGGAATCAAAATGACCTAGCAATGTGCTGCTAGCAAGTCCATCCTTAAATATGCAGCACATTGATCAGGTGACTGGCCAGAATGACTTCACAGTCCATCTGCTGGTGAGCCTAGCTCCCCGCATATGAGAGCCATCTTCTGGTAGACAGCGAAAGTCCACATCAAGTTCCTCAGTGCTGCTACCAGCAGGATGACAAAGGCACCGATCATAACAGGCGGTATGATTATTTCCAGATTTTAAAGTCTAAAAGCGGTGTAATTTTTTTTTGCATGCTTTTAGACCCTAAAACCATGAAAGAATCATACCACCAGAAAGCCTGCAGCAGCACTTACTCACTTCCCTGAGATCCAGTGCTGCAGTTCTCCCTCTGTCCTCTGAGTCATGACAACAGACAGCAATCTCACCAGAGGGATCCAGAGCCTCAGAGGACAGGAAGAAGAATGGCTGTGTAGTCTGGATCCCCGGGGAGGTGAGTTGAAATGCCTGCTGTGTGCAATAACCTTATGACAGCTACCACGTGTCAGGCTCAAGGTTACTGCTCTGAGCTGTGGATTTCCAGCCTCGAGCCTGACTCAGGGTTACCGTTAGATTAATGGGGCTTTCTTAGGATCACCCCCTTACTAAATAGGCAATGATTGACAGTAGCCAATCAAGTTCTGGAATACAGTAGTCATTATGTCTTATTGGGGCTCTGAACAGCAATGCAATATACTAGCATTATTGATTTCAGTCCTGTTTTAAGATTTTTGTCATACCATCCAGACTGTTTACAGAAAAAAAAATATCCCTAGCTAATTTCTACTTTATCCTCACCTTATTCTGAAGAGCAGATAGTGACCTACATAGGAAAGCTTGTAGAGGGATATTTAACAAGTGAGGAGACAAACTGAAGCTAGTTCTCTGTCAGTATAGGCACTAATTACACACACGAACATATGATGTGTGCGGAAAGGGGGAGGGGCATAGTCGTATGTTAGATGAGCCCAATTTTAAGTCATTTGAGTTTCATGTACGCTTGAGCTACAGGACCCAGTGTTTAAATTCATTTAGTCCAGTCTATCTTACCTGATATAGTTTGCCTATTTTTGTGGTATTATAAGACCTTCTTATAACTGCTCTTCTTATTGTTGGTTGCTGCTGCCACCTTTCAACAACGATATCTCTTAGCATACAGTAGTAGTTCTATCAGAACTACTAAGCTGCTAATAGAGATGGCCCGAACGGTTCGCCGGCGAACGGTTCCAGGCAAACTTTGGGTGGTTTGCGATCGCATGCGAAAGCAAACTTTCCTGGAAGTTCGGTTCCGCCCCATAGTGCACCATTAGGGTCAACTTTGACCCTCTACATCACAGTCAGCAGGCCCATTGTAGCCAATCAGGCTACACTATGTCCTGGAGCCACCCCACCCCTTATATAAGGCAGACAGCGCCGGCCATTACAGTTACTCGTGTCCCTGCAATAATTAGTGAAAGCAAAGCTGCTGGCAGACTCTCGTAGGGAAAGATTAGTTAGGCTCTTGTAAGCTTGTTTTCTTCCTCCTGGCTGATTCTTATTCCTAAAATAGCACCCCACAACAGCTCTTTTGAGGGCTAATCTTGTTCTTGTGCTTGTGCTTTTTTTTTTACATTGGCTGGGAATCGAACCTACGTCAACTGCTTGGAAGGCAGCTATGCTCACCACTATGCCACCAACACCACATGCTGAAGCCAGCCTAGCATGTACCATTGTGATATACCCAAGAGAAAAATGAGCTTGCTTAGGGATTTGTAGGATGTCAAAAGCAACCTCACATACATTGGCCAGGGAATCGAACCCAGGTCAACTGCTTGGAAGGCAGCTATGCTCACCACTATACCACCAACACTACATGCTGAAGCCAGCCTAGCATGTACCATTGTGATATACCCAAGAGAAAAATGAGCTTACTTAGGGATTTGTAGGATGTCAAAAGCAACCTCACATACATCGGCCAGGAATCGAACCCAGATCAATTGCTTGGAAGGCAGCCATGCTCACCAATGTACCACCAACACCACATGCTGATGCCAGCCTAACATGTACAATTGTGATATACCCAAGAGAAAATGAGCTTGCTTAGGGATTTGTAGGATGTCAAAATCAACCTCACATACATTGGCCAGGAATCAAACCCAGGTCAACTGCTTGGAAGGCAGCTATGCTCACCACTATACCACCAACACTACATGCTGAAGCCAGCCTAGCATGTACCATTGTAATATACCAAAGAGAAAAATAAGCTTGCTTAGGGATTTGTAGGATGTCAAAAGCAACCTCACATACATTGGCCAGGAATCGAACCCTGATCAACTGCTTGGAAGGCAGCTATGCTCACCACTGTACCACCAACGCTACATGCTGAAGCCAGCCTAGCATGTACCATTGTGATATACCCAAGAGAAAATGAGCTTGCTTATTTGCCTAATTTGCTAGATGAAAGCAGTGGGACACATGGTGATTCTGCTTACAGGCTTCAATTCAAGACTTCAAAAAGATCATGTGCCCCCCTGGATGATGCTGGTGTAACACACACAGCAAAGGACAGCAATTTGAAGTCTGGAAGATTCCAGGGCAAGAGAGGGAAGGATGAAAAGCTAGGTGGCCATGCAACCATTCCTGCTAACCTAAAGCTTACTTGTGTCTTACAACCAGGCCCGGATTTCTGCAAAGGCCACAAAGGCCATGGACTAGGGCGATAAAATCAGATAAGATCAGAAGGGCGGCATGACTTGGAGAGAGAAGAGGTCATATGTCAAAGTAAATCATCTCCTCTGTTCCCGCAGCGCAGCCATCCAGTGCCCTGCTCTGCACTAATAGCTGAATTCCAGAGTTCCCCAATCCCTGCACCTCTCACTTCCTGATGTGTTATAACAATCAGGATCAATCATAACTGTCACCTGATGATCCAATTATGATTGACATACAGTACAAGTGGATGTGAGAAATACCAGGGATTTACATTACAAAGCAGATAAAACTAAGTTCCGCTGAGTTCTAATGCAGGCATTCACAAACATTTCTGCTAGTTTCTTTGCCTTCTCTTTTACAGCTGTGACACTGACCCCAATAGTTGTAAATTACACTTTCTTATCTAGCCGTAATTTATTGCTTTTTTTTCTTCCTAGCCAGTGATCTCGTCTCTGCTTAAGTTAACTCTTTCCTGACTCATTTTCTGTCCGTCAGCTCCGACCATCTATGAGAACTGCTGGAATAAAAATGCTGTATGCTTCCCTTTCATTGCTAAACGGTCACTGTCACCTGAGCTGTTACTACCTCTATGCTAGTGTGTATGGTTTGGCATCCTTCTGCTTTCCTGTAGCATTAGAGCATTCTACCATCTTAGCCATCAGCAAAAGCAGAGAGTTTTGAATCAGGATGATACCATTTATTGGCGTAAAAAAAAAAGAGTAATCTTTCTGCTGATAAGCCTTCTTCAGACTTTGCTCCTGTATACTGTCAATATGTTAGAGCACACCACCATATGTACATTCAGCATTCAAAAGAGATACGTAGATTTTTTCAGCAAATATAAATAAATGTCATTCAGATGCTTTAAAGTGGAGCTGAACTCTTGCACAGGACAGAAGGAAAACAGAGAAATGCACCCTGTATGTATTTAGAGAGCCTTTCGAATTCTTCCACATCTATGTCTAATCACAAATTTGATATCTTCCCTGTGTCACCTGACTGCCACAGCATATAAGCTTATTTTAAAGCACAAGATGTTAATATATTTGCTTCCATGAAAGTAGGAATTAGACACACTGTCTATTTATTGCAGGATTTGTATCAGCTGTAACAAAAATGTTTTTATGTAAAGGTTATGTTGTTGCATATCTTTTAGAGCAGAGAGGAAGTTCTGAGTTCAGGTCCACTGTAATTACAACAGAACATCCAAAGTGGGTCTTGACAAGATGTTTGCTACTTACCGTATTTCGCGCCGTATAAGACGCTCCGGAATATAAGACGCACCTAGGTTTAGAGGGCAAAAACCAGGAAAAAAATAAATAAACTAAACTTGGTGCATCCATATTTCAGGAGCGTCTTGTACATGACCTCCCCCAAATGGTGCCCTCCTGTGTCCCCATGTCTCCCCCAGGTGTCCTCCTGTCACCCCCAGTTGTCCTCCTGTACCCCCATGTGTCAGTGCTGTACCCCCATGTGTCAGTGCTGTACCCCCAAGTGTCCTCCTGTCCCCCCCAAGTGTCCTGTCCCCCCAAGTGTCCTCCTGTCCCCCCTAGTGTCCCCCCAAGTGTCCTCCTGTCCCCCCAAGTATCCTCCCAAGTGTCCTCCTGTCCCCCCAAGTGTCCTGTGTCCCCCCAAGTGTCCTCCTGTACCCCCCAAGTGTCCTCCTGCCCCCCCAAGTATCCCCCAGTGTCCTCCCAAATGTGCTCCTGTCCCCCCCAAGTGTCCTCCTGTCCCCCCAAGTGTCCTGTCCCCCCAAGTGTCCTGTCCCCCCAAGTGTCCTCCTGTCCCCCCAAGTGTCCTCCTGTACCCCCAAGTGTCCTCCTGTACCCCCCCAAGTGTCCCCCAGTGTCCTCCCAAATGTGCTCCTGTCCCCCCCAAGTGTCCTCCTGTCCCCCCCCCCAAGTGTCTTCCCAAAGTGCTCCTGGCCCCCCAAGTGTCCCACTGTGTCCCACTGTCCCAGTGTGTGTCCCACTGTGTGTCCCAGTGTGTGTCCCAGTGTGTGTCCCACTGTGAGTCCCCCCATTGTTGCCGGGTCCCCCCCCTCTGTCACCCCCCCTCTGTCGCCGGGTCCCCCCCCTGTGTCGCCGGGTCCCCCTCTGTGAGAAGCGGCAGCGTCAGAAGCTTACCTCCTCCATCTTGCCCGCGGCGATTGAACACCTCCGTCACCTGTGGGCGGCTTCCTCTAGTGCCGGCTTGTAATGACGCGTCATTGATGACGTGTCATTACAAGCCGGCACTAGAGGAAGCCGCCCACAGGAGCCGGAGGTCTTCAATCGCCGCGGGCAAGATGGAGGAGGTAAGCTTCTGACACTGCCGCTTCTCACAGAGGGGGACCCAGTGACACAGGGGGGGTGACCCGGCGACACAGGGGGAGGTGGAGACAAGCGGGGAGGACTCACAGCGGCAAGGCAGGGAATACCCGATGGCGTCGGGTCGGCGGTTTGTATCGGCGGGCGTCCGTAAGTTGGGGATTCCCTGCCTTTGCCGTATAAGACGCAGGGACTTTTTCTCCCCATTTTTTAGGGAGAAAAAGTGCGTCTTATACGGCGGAAAATACGGTACCTGTTCTCTGTTTTGGATGGGCTTCTCTCCACTGCTCTGCCCTGCCACCTGTTTGTGGCTCCGACTGCAGCCAGTCGCACAGAGGACAAAGAAGCAGCGCATGCTCTGGCCACTCACGCTCCCTGTCACCTGTTTGTGGCTCTGACTGAAGCCAGTCGCACAGAGGATAAAGAAGCAGCGCATGCTCTGGCCACTTGCGCTCCCTGTAATTTCCTGCTCCTGCCCAGATGTGCACAGCAACCGAGGCCAGTATAGTGTTATGCATTCTTGACAAGTACCGATCATACATCACCGTAATTTCTCAAGTATGCATGCCCAGAACACTATCGGCTGCTGTGCACATTCGGGCAGGAGCGCAAATTTCCATCATGAGAGGAGAAAAGCATCCACTGATTCTTTGTTCAATGAGGGGCACAGCAGCACAACTGAAATGAGCCCATTCAAACCAGTGATCGCTAGTCAGATAGTTGGCCAGAATGTTTTTTGGTGGTAGTGGTGGCCGGGGGGGGGGGGGGGGGGCGCTTGGTGACAGCAGGCCTAGGGCACTGGTAAGTACAAATCAGGCCCTGCTTACAACACATTGGCTTAGGACTTTACTAAATCCAATGCTCCAATATGGGGAAGCTTCTCCGTTTGCTGTTTTTTTTTTTTTTTTTGAAGTGTGGTGTCACAGTTCACTCATCTCTTCAACTACAAGAAAGGCCCAGGAGTAGTCTTAGCTACCCTAATATCTATGTTACGGCAGGGCCCTTATTACACTTTCTCTTACAGGGCTATGGAAACCGTTCTGCTCATGCGATAAAGTGAGGTGCAAAAATGAAATCATGCCTAGCAGAGGATGGTTTTGATCCATCAACCTCTGGGTTATGGGCCCAGCACGCTTCCGCTGCACCACTCTGCTTACGTTTGTATATAACCTTCAAGTTTAAGAAGGGTACATTAGTTGAAATAGTTACACTACAATCTATGTTACAGCAAGGCCCTAATGACACTTTCTCTTAAGAAGCTATGGCCATCAATTGGCCCATGTGGTAAAGCAAGGTGTAAAAAACAAAGTACACCTAGCAGAGGATGGTTTCAATCTATTAACCTCTGGGTTATGGGCCCAGCACGCTTCCACTGCACCACTCTGCTGCCACACAGTGAGTGCAAAGACAACTGTTGAGTGTGTGTATGGGGCTTTAGACTGAGCTTCCTACACTCTGAACAGAAACCTGCAGACACCCAGTTCTCAGATATCAGACAAGTGGCTGCCACCACTAAAAACCAAGACCGTGGTCAGGTTCTGATTTGTAAAACAGGGGGAACACTTTTATTGCACACACAATTTAATATATACAAAGTAAAAACATTAACATTGTGGGTCCATACAAACTGGCCCCTTGGTTCATAAACAAGCATCAAATTTGCACACAACATGCTCAATGCAGCAACAACCAAGAAATACCCCTGAAAATGGCACAAAGCTGAAATCAGTAGGGTTGGAGAATGGGCAATATGACATTGTTGCTGCATATGGCATTAAGGACTTTGTGTGAAGATTTGATGCTTGTTAATGCAGTCGAGTCCAATTTGCATGGACCCATGATGTAAGTGTTTTAGTGCTTTTACTTTGTATATATTAAATTGTGTGTTCCCCGGTTTTAAAATCAGACCCTGACCACCATTTGTGTTTTTGGTGGTGGCAGAGAGTGTGGGAAACTCAGTCTGAAGATAAAGCCAATAGTAGAGTACCCAAATTTATAGCCTACCAAACAAAGACTCTGAAAAGCCCAGCTAAAAATTCTTATTTCTGGGGCAAAGACAGTATTTACGTCCACAGGTCAGCAAATTTGCCTAAAGGGCAGCAGTTTAGCAAATAAATCAGGGATAAGCCAATATGCTGTATGTGATAAAAGATATGTAGCCTGCTTTACTAAGGTAACTCCAAAGATTTCCAAGCATCTCCAGAGGGAATGTCACACGTGATCTTGTAAACCCAGACTTGAATTTTTTAAAAATGTCTGTAGGTAAAAGATTGGAGCCATCACCTGGAAACTATTGAAACATAGTGAAGTTTCAGAAAAGTCAGTAACTCCAGAGATAGCTCATAAGAATCCATTTATTTGGGCACTGCTACTTCAGTACACTTAGCTTAAGTCCTGGATCTTGGGATGTTGTTTCATGAAACAGGAGATATTTTTAGTGCTGGTTTAATCACTAGCACTCAGTATGTTTCACTTACAGGAATTTTATTTGGTTGCCATTGTTCATCTTTCACAGAGTTGAAGTGTTAACCATAAAAATTACAGCTATTGGTTCCTAAAGTCAGCACCTCCAAAGGCCCAGACTTACGCCGCAATTTTTTTGTATGATTTTTTTGTGCAGAACAATTTTCTCCATGATATTGCACAAAATGTTTTAACAAATGGTTTCTAAATGGTGTTTCATGATGCACGCCACCCACTGTGTCATTCATTTTTGAATGCCTGCCATTTTGGATTAAATCAATAAGGATCGTTACAATCCTCATTGACTTTCACGAGTTTGGATGCAATCATGTAAACAATTGTTTACATGATCATTCATTTACGACGGCACAAACAACGCTTGCACATTTGCCCAAATGGATCGGGAAATGACAGTTCGTCGGTGGAGGTCCCCAATCCATCTGGCCGCGATCTGTCCGTGAGTACTTAGCTTAATGAGGACAGCAAAAAGGAATTCTTGGTTATCAGCAGCTATCAATTATGGTTATGCGTTTTTTTTTTTAAAAGGTAAGAGTTAGGCCCTATTTCCACTTAATCAGTTGCTCTCAGTTATAACTGAAAGGACAGCTGATTTTCAAAGTAATGCCCAGGTTTCACAATGTCTCAGTTCACAATATACGTGTTTTAACTGAAAGATTTTTCATAATACACTGCTATGGAGAAGAAGAAAAAATACGTACCAACTGATTAAGTGTAAATAGAGCCTTAGGGTGAGGCTATTTCAGTTTTATAAGCTGTGGTTAACAGGTTTGGTATCAGAAAGGAGTTTCCTTACTTTAAAATTAAGGGGGAAGGTTAGGGTTGTTTGTCAGAAAAGGGATTTATTCAAGAAGGGAATGAATATTAAGTGGTGAAACGTATGGTTTTCATTACACAGTGTCACAGTGAGAGCAGAGCCTTCATATCTTGGACAGGAGTAAATGTTCTATGACTTAATAGCTTATATTGGTATCCCAAAAAATGGATTTAATGTAAAGTAAAAACTGATTTAAAGTACCCCTGACCCAGTTTCCCACCTCACCTTAAACTTTTAATAGTGTTTTACTATTGGTGCACCATCCTTCCCCCTCCAGCACCCCCTGTAGCCCCTGTTCTGCTCAGTCGTAGTCTTCGACTGAGCACTAAGCAGAACATTGAATATGAGCGGGGAGGAAGTGGCAGTTCTTCCTCCCTTCTGCCCCCCCCCCACCCCACCCACCTGCTGCTTCAGATATGCTTTATGTTTCATTACACACAGTGTGCAGGGGGGCTGCGCTCTATGCAGGCTTGTGATAGTTGAGGTCGGATATCCTTCCAACCTCAATTAACACAAACACGCACACAGCGCAGCTACCCTGCATGCGGTGTGCAGTGAAACATATATGGACCTAAAGCTGTGAGTGGAGGGGGTGGACTTAAGGACGCACAGAGGGGGGGAAGAACTGACACTCCCCACTCATAATTGACTCCAGAACGGGGCCACAGGAGGTGTCGGAGGGGGTAGGATGGGGCTGTGTGCTGTGACAAGATCAGTGCTGGGCCGAAATTACGCATTAGCGTAATTATGCATCGTAATTCACTACAAATGCACCATAAGCGTTACGTGTAAGGTTACTGTCTTACGCGTAATTAATTACGCATAGACCGTAGGTTACGTTATTACGCGTAACAAATTACGCGTAAGACAGTAAACTCCCATTGAAATTACACAGTCTGCCGTAATCGCGTAATATTACGCTCCCGTATAATATAAAAAGCCGCCGACTTTAAGGGTTAATAGCAAAGCCCCCTTAAGTGCTAATTTGGAGAATATATTAAGGAGATCAGAAGGAATAAGAGGAAAAAAACATTTTTCAAAAAGACCTTATAGTTTTTGAGAAAATCGATGTTAAAGTTTCAAAGGAAAAATATATACATTTAAAAACCCGCCGACTTTAACGGTTAATAGCAAAGCCTGCTTAAAATTTAGGAACACCAAATTCACAGGGTATATTAATGGGATCAGTGGGAATAAGAGGAAATTTTTTTTTTCAAAAAGACCTTATAGTTTTTGAGAAAATCGATTTTTAAGTTTCAAGGGCAAAAATGTCTTTTAAATGCGGAAAATGTCAGTTTTTTTTTGCACAGGTAACAATAGTGTTTTATTTTCATAGATTCCCCCAAGTGGGAAGAGTTTTACTTACTTCGTTCTGAGTGTGGGAAATATAAAAAAAAAACGACGTGGGGTCCCCCCTCCCAGACCTCTTTAACCCCTTGTCCCCCATGCAGACTGGGATAGCCAGAATGCGGAGCACCGGCCGCGTGGGGCTCTGCACCCTGACTATACCAGCCCGCATGGTCCATGGCTTGGGGGGTCTCGGAAGGGGAGGGGCAGCAAAGCTTTCCCCTCCCCCTCCGAGCCCTTGTCCAATCCAAGGACAAGGGGCTCTTCTCCACCTCCGATGGGCGGTGGAGGTGGAGGCCACGATTTCCTGGGGGGCGGGGGTTCATGGTGGCATCTGGGAGTCCCCTTTAAAAAGGGGTCCCCCAGATGCCCACCCCCCCTCCCAGGAGAAATGAGTATAGAGGTACTTGTACCCCTTACCCATTTCCTTTAAGAGTTAAGAGTAAATAAACACACAAACACATAGAAAAAGTATTTTAATTGAACAAAAAACATAACCACGAAAAAAGTCCTTTAATATTCTTAATTAACCATTAATACTTACCTGTCCCTTTAAATAAATGATCCCTCGATATAGCCTCGGAAATGTTCTATCAGTTACAATGTAACAAAGTTATTACAATGTAACAACTTTGTTACATTGTAACTACGCCGCACCCGACGTCACTCGCCGCTCAAGCCGCCGCATACGCGTCTGCGCTGCACAGACCCGACAGTGCTCTGAGCTATATAGCTCAGAGCTCTCTAAGCATCTTTGAATTTGGGCTCCAAGGAGCCCCATTGGTCCTTAGCAGACCAATGGGGTTCCTTCAAATCAGAAGGAACCCCATTGGTCTGCTAAGGACCAATGGGGCTCCTTGGAGCCCAAATACAAAGATGCTTTAGAGAGCTCTGAGCTATATAACTCAGAGCTCTGTCGGGTGAAGGGACGCTAAGTCCCTGCCGGCTCCGCTGCCCTCCCCGCCTCTCCCACATGTCACCTATATACATGCTGGCACCCATGGGTGCCAGCATGTATATGGGTGACAGGTGTGGGCGGAGTGGACGGCGGGAGCCGGCGGGGACTTAGAGTGTATGCGGCGGCCGGCGGGTGAGCGGCGAGTGACGTCGGGTGCGGTGGAGTTACAACTTTGTTACGTTGTAACTGATTAGTATATTTCCGAGGATATTGCGTGGGAACTGGCTTTTAAAGGGACAGGTAAGTATTAATGGTTAATTAAGAATATTAAAGGACTTTTTTCGTGGTTATGTTTTTTGTTCAATTAAAATACTTTTTCTATGTGTTTGTGTTTTTATTTACTCTTAACTCTTAAAGGAAATGGGTAAGGGGTACAAGTACCTCTATACTCATTTCTCCTGGGAGGGGGGGTGGGCATCTGGGGGACCCCTTTTTAAAGGGGACTCCCAGATGCCACCATGAACCCCCCCCCCCCCAGGAAATCGCGGCCTCCACCTCCACCGCCCATCGGAGGTGGAGAAGAGCCCCTTGTCCTTGGATTGGACAAGGGCTCGGAGGGGGAGGGGAAAGCTTTGCTGCCCCTCCCCTTCCGAGACCCCCCAATCCATGGACCATGCGGGCTGGTATAGTCAGGGTGCAGAGCCCCACGCGGCCGGTGCTCCGCATTCTGGCTATCCCAGTCTGCATGGGGGACAAGGGGTTAAAGAGGTCTGGGAGGGGGGACCCTACGTCGTTTTTTTTTTAATCTTTCCCACACTCAGAACGAAGTAAGTAAAACTCTTCCCACTTGGGGGAATCTATGAAAATAAAACACTATTGTTACCTGTGCAAAAAAAACTGACATTTTCCGCATTTAAAAGACATTTTTGCCCTTGAAACTTAAAAATCGATTTTCTCAAAAACTATAAGGTCTTTTTGAAAAAAAAAAATTTCCTCTTGTTACCACTGATCCCCTTAATATACCATGTGAATTTGGCGTTCCTAAATTTTAAGCAGGCTTTGCTATTAACCGTTAAAGTCGGCGGGTTTTTAAATGTATATATTTTTCCTTTGAAACTTTAACATCGATTTTCTCAAAAACTATAAGGTCTTTTTGAAATAAAAATTTTCCTCTCATTCCTTCTGATCTCCTTAATATATTCTCCAAATTTGAGGCTCTTAGCACTTAAGGGGGCTTTGCTATTAACCCTTAAAGTCGGCGGCTACCTAACATTGATCCATGCGTCTACTTTTTCCGCTTGGCAGCATGACCTTACGCATTAATTTCTAGTAGGATTTTACGCGTAAGCCAATAACGTAACAACCCGAATTACGGTATTCTTACGCGTAATTGCGTAAGGGCTATGCGTAATTACAGACATGTACCGAAATTGAATGTCTATGCCGTTAGCGTAATTCCATAATGCGTAATAGCGTAAAATTACGCGTAATGATCCGTAAGCGTAGCTTTTTCCATTACGCCCAGCACTGGACAAGATCAAAGCACCAGTAATAAAATAATTTTAAAATATTTAGGACCAGGTCAAGGGTACTTTAATTCAAAACAACACATTTTACCTTTTAATTTTATAGTTATTTACTCAATGAAAGCTTTCACCCTACCCAAGTGAGTGCATGTTTCTTTCAAAATGTAATGAAGTTCAGAGTAAAATTCTATCTATTAAAACTTAAAGAAAAATTATTGGGTAATGAGTTTAAGTTCTGTGAGCCAATGAATTTTTTAACTGTCCTGATGATGACTAAAAAGACCTTAATTGATTTCTCTAGTTTTCTGCGAGGCATTTGATCATACTATTTTAATTTGCTACCCTCTCCTAAACCTTCTAAAACCTTTAGTATTACTAGCTTCCAGATCTGGATGTATTATTGCATTCAAAACAGAGGATGAATCACTGGTGGTGTGTATCCTAAAATTAATTGCTGACAACTATTCAACTGTCAAATACAATCACACACAACCATCAATTTAAAAAGAAAAAAGTTTTGACTATCCAGCAAAATGTATTAACCCTGTAATTCACCATTTGACAAATTCTAAGCACAAAATAATAATTTGGCAATAAGGTTACATATTTAAATATATTACTGGTCATGGTTTTCACTAGATAAAGCAGTTATATTTTTACAACATAATTACAGCTAAATTCAGCTTGGGTTTAAAAAAAATATGCTTATTCTTGAGGTACACTGTAAACGCTTTATTTGTATGATATTGAAGTTTATTTTGTTAACTATCATAGTTAAGTTCTTATTTATTTAGAAAAATCTTCCACTGATAGTTTATCGATAACCAGTACTTCTATTTTATTAAATAGTAATCACGATATTTGTGTAAATATTTAAATTATTTATAATAACGTATGGAAACATTGTTTTACCTTTTAAAATGTGTCATTTTTCAGAATCATACCCTTTAGCCCTCTGTCTCCTGCAGTTCATTCATTTTACTAACCAGACTGTGTGATTTCACTTGCAGTGGGAGTCTGACATACATTTTCTTAATACAATCAGTTAAGTTGCACAAAACAGTTATGAAGATCCTTGTAGAGGATAGCATAGAATATGATGTAATGTTGTAATACATACTTGACCACATAATATTATTTTAAAGAAACATATCCTAAGGATAATATACTACTACTATTATGTATCATTGACATGTAACTATAAATATATTTAATTGAAGCTATAGGAGTCATCACCATTGCTGTAGAACCCTTCCCAAACCAAATGTGTAAGCACTGAACTTACAGTAACACTATTCAAATAGCAAAAGCTATCTTAAAATATATAATATGTAGATTTATAGAGATCAAGGCAACGCATCTAAATATTATTATAACTCTCTGGTTGTTGTTGTTGTTATTATTATTATTATTTTACACAATTTATTCATTTAACGAAGATATAATAACACAAATTCAGCTTTCTGGCCACTTTCATTCATGGATGCAGACAATTAATACATTTAATTAAATGAATGGTGATAATTATATGTGATAATGTCAAAATGCTATTTTAAACATATAGAGATTTTTACATTACAAATTGTAAATGCAAACACAGAAAATACATGCTGAAATTTTTTCTCATAATTCTTAAGAACATATTATGCATATGCAAGAAGAATGCTGAAATTTTGCTTCATTAACTTTATAAATTGTGACTATTTTCCCAGGATTTTTGTAAAGGCTTTAGAATACAGACCTGTTAAGCTCAATAGCTGGAAAAGAAATTTATGGAGTATGTGGTGATTTTAACGTTTTCTGGGTTAATTATTCTTTTGGGGAATTAAATGTGACACACATAAACTCTAGGCTTAGATTAGCTTTATTATTTTCTTTGAACTGTCACATTGCTTTCTTAGACTGCAAATTCTTGAAGGCAAATTTGGTCCTAAAAGAAGATATTCTTGAGTGACATTATTTGAAGCCTGGGAACTGTATATGTATGTGTATATATATATATATATATATATATATATATATATATATATATATATATATATATATATATATATATATATACACACACACCCATACATTTACACATATATACACACACACACATTGATACATACACACATACACACACACACACACACACACACACACACACACACACACACTGATACATGCACACACACACACATTCTATGTAGTTTATACAGAGAGTTAATTTAGCTGGAGAAGGAAATCAAATTCAAGGTGACAATCTTAGCCTTTCTTACCTTTGCGCCTCATGCAGATTCAGAAAAAGATTTACCAAGTTGTTCCTAACAAAGCTTTCAAAAACAAACTGTCCATAATAAAGTCCACACTCTGTAACAGGTGGACATTAATGACCACAATCTCAGGAAAGGATGTGGGAAAGTTAACAGTTATCATTCCTTTTCAGTTTCATGTGTCAGTCTGTTCTCCATTTCCCATTGACATTTCATTCACTTCATATAGGTCTATACATATTTACATGACAAACAGACAAAAAAAGGGGGGCTTCATTTAAGCTTAGACCTTAGTCGTGAAATTGTGTGCAGGAGTGTGCGGGCCTGTGTATGTGTCTGTGTGTATGAGTGTGTATTATATTCCCAACTTAGCCAGTTTTAACTGTCTGGATCCTACCTAATTCTTTGTCTCCAGTTCTTTTTTTAAACTACAATCAGTCTTTAAAGTGCTCACACATGTGTTAATTTACACGAAGTATTGGAAGACATTTCTTCTTTTTCTAAGATGAATCCATAAAAGTTACACTGAACAAATATTCTTGAACAAGTATGCAATTCTCTTACAAATGGTGCAAAGGGAAAGTGTACTTCACAAGGCCATAATTAGTGCTTCTGTTTCCGCTCCCATTCCCTTGTCAGGGCTTTGATTCAGTTTTACTCAGTTTTGTTCAAGGGTCATTACAAATGTCTACAGATGATTAGCATCTCTCCTGATCAAACTGAGATGATTAGCAAAATAAAATCTTTGAATCCCACTTTGCATAGTGAAAAAGTATCAGGGATGATTAGCGCATGCAGCTAATTGTGTAGAGATTAACTAAGCATCAAGTTGTTTTGTGCGGTGTTTTCATAGCTAAGGAGACCTGAACTCTATTGTGCTTTCCCGTACAGTGTATTAATGAGCCATTTAATTTAAAATGCTGGGAAAAGTTGTATTCCTTCAGGATATTTCTTAGGCTATTGAAAATGACCATGTCAAATGAGGGGAAAAAAGCATGTGCCAATTCTTGTGGTATTTTAATGATTTTTTTCCCTTTAATGGCCTTTTGTGCATTAATTAGTTTTTTAGCATTGAAATGTAGACTTTAAAAGTTTTATCATTATGTAAGCTTGACCATGAATGTGGCATTTAATTCATCATGGCTCTTCATCGGGAAAGATTTTAAATTCAATTTAAAATACTAGGGCAACGAATGTTAAACTAACAGATTTATTTAATCATTTAATTTGTACAGTGGCATTTGGGCTCAGTTAATTTATTAATAAAATGTGTCTTTTAGAGAAAAGTTAATTTAGCAGCAATGAAAGAATTTAGGAATAAAAGATTCGTCCATATATTAATTATAAAGTTCTATGCTAAAATACTAATTTGAAGACAGCCAGGATAATACCTCCTACCAAAATTGCCAGAGGATTCAATGGTGTGTAAAAATTATTAAAAATTAACCATATCTTAAAAATAAAAACATCTTGGTAGTTAATTATGTACAAAGCCACAGACTGTTGAAGTAAAAGTATGCTTTTAAAGTGGAAATCTTTAATAGGCACTGACTCTAGTTGAAAAGGGGCTGAGAGCTGCTGCTGATGTCATTTGGATGATGTCACTGGGATTATTGATCAGTGAATAATTCTCTTACCACACTCATTAACTTCACCCAGGGAGAAGGAAGTGGGGCTACCAAAACACTGAATAATTACAACAGATTAGCTGCTGGAGGTTTTGATTTGCTAACCCCAACTTCTAATCACTAAATGGGACACTAAATGAGATTCCATGATACCGTTGGAATTAATCTAATAACCATCTCCTGTCATCTCCAGCTCTAAAACATATCAGTATCTGACCTTTTCTCACTCAAGACACAACTCAAATGTTAATGCATGCTCTTATAATATCTCATTTGGACTATTGTAATATACTGATTTGTGAACTACCAACTAACAGACTGGCACAGCTCCAATCTGTACTGAACGCGACTGTTTGTCTCATTCATCTTTCCTCTCGCTCTTCCTATGTTGCTTCTCTCGGTAAAGCTCTTTATTGGCTGCCAATTAGAAAGAGGATCAACTTTAAACTCTTAATCCTAGCCTACAAAGTTCTCCACAATCTTTTTCACCTATACATTTCCTCACTCATTTGCATATACCAACTCAACCGCTACCTCATATATGCACATGACCTTCTTTTGCCCTCCTCTAGATTCACCTCCTTGCATTCAGGTATACAAGACTTCTCACGTGCTTCACCCCTCCTCTAGAATGCCCTTCTACAACACATCTGTCAGTCACCAACCTTTGAAATCTTTAAACGCTCCCTCAAAACTCACTTTTTCTGAAAAGAATACAATCTAACTTAGACTATTCCCCCTTCAACCTCTAATCAAGTTGTACTCATCACTAGGTAACCTATAAACTCACTGCCTGCTAAAGATCAGGGTGATGACAAGAAGAACTTCCAACCTGAAAGATTTGGAGCTCATTGCTAAAGATGAATGGGCAAAAATACCTGTGGAGACATGCAAAAAGCTGGTCTGCAATTATAGGAAACGTTTGATTGCTGTAATAACCAATAAAGGTTTTTCTAATGATTATTAAGAAGGGTATGAATAATTTATGACTGGACACTTTTTTGCTCAAATGTAAATAAAAGATGAGATTTTTTTTCCACGATAATGCTGCCTCTTATACATCGTCTAATTATCTTTTGGGAGACACCCATGTCATTTCCCATAAAGAAATTACTTGCTGGTTGAATAAAAGTAATTTTAAGTCAAAATTTCCAAGGGGTATGAATAATTATGGGCAGCACTATAAGCAAGCTTCTCCTGCTCTCTGCATTCATTTTTGATTTTACACACAGGAAATGTGTGGGAATGCTTTTATCTAATGGTAGCTACTGAAATGCACCCTGAATGTATTTAGAGAGTTTAGTTAACCCCCCCCCCCCCCATCTGTGCCTAATCACAAGTTGTAATTTGATTGACCTGACTGCCACGGCAGATACGCTCATTTAAAAGCACAGGATGTTAACATTGTCTGCTTCCATGATAGCAGGAAGTAGAAAAACTGGAAATTTATTTTAGGATTTGTATCAGCTTTAACAAGGATTTTTTTTATTACACTGTTGCGTATCTTTAACAGCAGAGAGGAAGTTCTGAGTTCAGGTCCGCTTTAAGATTGTCAGCAGACTTATAAATGGTGCAGGCTCCTGCTTTGGGCTTCATAGCAGTCCTCAGTGTACATGTCCAATATAAAGTGATTGAGCATGCCTCCTTTAACTCAGCTTATCAGTAACACTTTTTTTCATAATAAATTGTGGTTACCCTCTGGAAAATTGCAGTCAAGCTTCAGGTGTTTCATTTTGAATTTTTTTATTGTTGTTTTGCTTTTTTTTTTTTTGCCACCATTTTATGGAAATCAATATTGTTATTACATGATCCACTTGTGTACCCCTACCACAGTCTAATTTCTTGCATTTTAGGAGATTGTAGGAAACACGATTCCACCTTCATGATAAATTGAGTTAGTGCAGCATCTAAGCTGGTCTGGTTAAATGTTGCTAGATATAGAGAACGATCCGCATGATTTGCCATAACATAGTAAACAATGATTTATGATTAACCTCTTGAGGACTGCAGTGCTAAACCCCCCTAGTGACAGGGCCAATTTTAGTAAAATTGGCCACTGCAGCTTTAAGGCCAAGCTGCAGGGCCGCACAACACAGCACACAAGTGACCCCCCCCCCTTTCTCCCCACCAACAGAGCTCTCTGTTGGTGGGGTCTGATCGCTCCCCCGTGTTTATTTATTTTTTTTATAAATATTATTGTTTGTGTTTTTTTAATAAAAAACCCTGTTTCTTTAATTGTCCTCCCTCCCTCCCTCCCTCCCTCCCTCCCTACAGCCAGCCAATTACGGCGATCGGCTGTCATAGGCTTCTGCCTATGAGAGCCGATCACTCTCTTGTCCTAAAGGGGGACAGCCGTGTGACACGGCTGTCCCCAGTACAGCGCTGCTGCCTATCGCAGCGCTGTACATGTGTAACGATTGTGGAATTATTTCCGTGGTCAGCGCACAAGACGCGCGCTGACACTGCGAAAATCCCCCACAAGCGTATAAAATAACAGAACCCAGCTGTGGTGCAATGCACCTGTAGAGGGGAATTCCCACCAGTAGATGGAGCTGTGGAGTGCAGAGGAACACAGCCTCCACACTGCCACAGATGCCAGATGGGAATTGTACAAGTTGAAGCAATGCAGGGCAAGATAGCCCTTAGAGAGAGAGAGAGCACAGGGACAGAATGTATGTGTGTCCACCAATCTAGTCACCACCCGGCGACGGTGAACATACAACAGCGGAAAACAAGTGGGAACGCAATCGCAAGAGTGGCGATTGCCAATAGTGACACAAGACCGAGTAAAGACAGTGCACAAGTGTAGCAAGAAAGACACAGCAAATAACAATGATCAGAACACCAAGGAAAATAACAAACGCACTCGCTAAGCGCGGTCGTCGCACGAACGCAACAGCGACAAAGCACGCTAATGGCGCGGTCTCCGCACGAGAAGTGCAACAGAGACAAAACACGCCAACCCTAACTAACCAACGAAACACAAAAATGAATAGAGAAAGTGAACGATTGCTAAACGGTTACCTCCCCGAAGCCTACAGCAAGCGTTCATTCCAGACAAGACAGACTGAAGGAGCAACCAGTAGCAACCGCAGCTCTGGCCTACACTCCCAGACAGAGTAAAGAATAGAGAACGCGAATGCTTGCTAAACGGTTACCTCACCGAGCCTACAGCAAGCGTTCGTTCCAGACAAGACAGGCAGAAGGAGCAACCAGTAGCAACCGCAGCTCTGGCCTACACTCCCAGACAGAGTACAGAAGGAACCACCGCCACTACCGCTAGGGCAAATGCGATCCCAACAGACAGAATGATTTCCTGTCGACCGCCGCTGACGACAAGACAATCGCAACATGACTGCATGCGAAACATGTTAGCTGGATGTATTGATACATTTTGCTGTGTTAATGGGCAGATGTGCAGATAATCCTTTAAAGCGGTATAAAACCCTGACATAATATTCAATAAAAACATGTTTTCCTACTTTTTATATGCCATATGGTTATCATATTTGCTTTTGTGCATAAGTATTATTATTCATTTAGAAATTACAAGTTTCCAAAGCAAACCTATTTGCTCTGAGAGCTGACTTTGCATTTTATTCATAACTGTTTTTTTTTCATCTTGAAATATAAGCAGAAATGCTTTCTGACTGTCTGTCTATGTTCAGGTGAGTCTGCAGTGTCAGAGACATGTTCGTTTACATTCCACACTTGATACAATTAAACGCAAGATAACATTATCTCCAGTTCGGATGCGTCCAGCTTTCCCGGAACTGAGCTTTTCTGTCCTGTATTTAACCCTTTGAATGCTGTTCTAGTAAAAATAAAAACCGCTGGTAGTATATAATATGCTGTAAATAATGTTTTAGAAGAATTGCAAGGTTTCATTCCGCTTTAAGTAGGTTGTTGACCAGTGCAAATATGTTTCCTGTTAGTCTGTGCAGGGTGTTTCAAGTGATAACTTTTTAGACACCATCTCCTTTATGCAATGTAGACACACTGCAGAAATAGTAGTTAGGAGAATCCACAACTCGATGGGTGGAAGATAAGGCAAGCTTTATTTGAACATCAAAAAGGTAGGTGAGATGTGGCTAACATGATTCAGACAACACATTCCTAAAGAGGATTAGAGATGGCCCGAACCTCCAATTTTCGGTTCGCTAACCGGGTTCGCAAACGTCCGCAAAAGGTTCGGTTCACGCGAACTTTCGTGAACCGTAATAGACTTCAATGGGGAGGCGAACTTTGAAAACTAGAAACACTTATGCTCGCCACAAAAGTGATGGAAAAGATGTTTCAAGGGGTCTAACTTCTGAGTTTTTGCATGGATGAGTGGTATACATGACAAAAGTCTCGGGGAAAAATCTGGATTTGACGCAAAGCAGCATTTTAAAGAGGAACTCCAGTGAAAATAATGTAATAAAAAAGTGCTTCATTTTTACAATAATTATGTATAAATGATTTAGTCAGTGTTTGCTCATTGTAAAATCTTTCCTCTCCCCGATTTACATTCTGACATTTATTACATGGTGACATTTTTACTGTGGGCAGGTTATGTAGCTGCTGCTAGCTGTTTTAGCGGTTAGAGACAGCTCTAAACAGCTAATTCCTGTCTGTGAACCTTGTTACATTGTAACAAACTGCCAAAAGTACCGCGGTCCCAGAGCTTCTTGTGGGAGGGGTTTCAGCACAAAATACAGCGCCCCCTGATGGTCTGTTTGTGAAAAGCAATATATTTCTCATGTAAAAGGGGGTATCAGCTACTGATTGGGATAAAGTTCAATTCTTGGTTGGAGTTTCTCTTTAACCTCCCTAGCGTTCTAGACCGCTCAGGCCCCGCTGGGCCGATTTGAATAATTTTTTTTTAAAACACGCAGCAAGCACTTTGCTTGCTGTGTGCCTTACGTGAACGCCGCCGCCCATCGCCGATACGCTGCTACCCGCCGCGATAGAGCGCCCCCCCAGCCGAGACCCCGTGCGCTGCCTGGCCAATCAGTGCCAGGCAGCGCTGAGGGGTGGATCGGGTCTCCCTGTGACGTCACGACATCGATGACGGCACGACGTGCGTCGCCATGGCGATGGGGGAAGCCCTACTGGAAATCCCGTTCAGAACGGGATTTCCGGATGGGCCATTGCGCCGGCGGCCATCGGAGGGGTGGGAGGGACGCCGCAGGGAGGGGGGAATATGTGCAAAAAATGTTCCCGCGGCCGCAGGGCCGTGGGAATCAGAACGCCAGGCTGGTCAGGGGCAGAAATCACATTGAATGCTAAATTGCAGGCCTAAAGTGCTTTAAAACATCTTGCATGTGTATACATCAATCAGGGAGTGTAATTAGAGTACTGCTTTACACTGACACACCAAACGCACTGTGTAACGCACCGCAAACAGCTGTTTGCGTAGTGATGGCCGTGCTGGACTGGTGCGCACCATGGCGAGAGTAGGTGCCTCAGTATAGGTAGGTAGGTAGGCATAGGTAGGTGCCCCAGCAGTTAGCTAGGCATAAGTAGGGTAGGAGTCCCAGTAGTTAGCTAGGCATAGGTAGGAGTCCCAGTATAGGTAGGTAGGCATAGGTAGGTGCCCCAGTATAGGTAGATAGGCATAGGTAGGTGCCCCAGTATTTAGCTAGGCAGAGGTAGGAGTCCCAGTATAGGTAGGTAGGCATAGAAAGGTGTCCCAGTATAGGTAGATAGGCATAGGTAGGTGCCCAAGTAGTTAGCTAGGCATAGGTAGGAGTCCCAGTAGTTAACTAGGCATAGGTAGGAGTCCCAGTATAGGTAGGTAGGCATAGGTAGGTGCCCCAGTATAGGTAGATAGGCATAGGTAGGTGCCCCAGTAGTTAGCTAGGCATAGGTAGGAGTCACAGTATAGGTAGGTAGGCATAGGTAGGTGTCCCAGTATAGGTAGATAGGCATAGGTAGGTGCCCCAGTAGTTAGCTAGGCATAGGTAGGAGTCACAGTATAGGTAGGTAGGCATAGGTAGGTGTCCCAGTATAGGTAGATAGGCATAGGTAGGTGCCCCAGTAGTTAGCTAGGCATAGGTAGGAGACTCAGTATAGGTAGGTAGGCATAGGTAGGTGCCCTAGTATAGGTAGGAAGGTAGGCATAGGTAGGTGTCCCCGTATAGGTAAGTAGGTGTCCCAGTAGTTAGGTAGGCATAGGTAGGTGTCCCAGTATAGATAGTTAGGCAGGGCCTGGCTGGCACAGTAATAGCAATTACCAAGGTCCAGCTGCAACAGATAGGGCTGTATAATGCAGTGTCAGTGGGCAACACAAAAAAAAAAACTCATCAGGAGAACATTAGCTCTCAAAAGAGCTGTTGAGGGGTGCTATTTTAGCAATCAACCAAGAGCAAGCTAACAAGCCTACAAGAGCCTAACTAATCTTTCCCTATGAGAGTCTGCCAGCAGCTGTCCCTTCACTAATTAATGCAGGCACACGAGTGAGTGTAATGGCCAGCGCTGCCTGCCTTTTATAAGGGGGGAGTGGCTCCAGGAGAGAGTGTAGCCTAATTGGCTACAATGTGCCTGCTGACTGTGATGTAGAGGGTCAAAGTTGACCGTAATGGTGCACTATGGGGGCGAACCAAAGTTCCGAAAAAATGTGCATCACATGGCGAACGCGAACCACTGGGGCGCTGTAGGACTGATATTGTTGTGAAACCCACACATCACCTGCCAATAGTAAAAATGTCCCCATGTAATAAATGTCAGAATGTAAATCAGGGATTTAAAACATTTTACATTGGGCAAACACTGACTTAATCATTTATACATACCGTAATTATTGTAAAAATTAAGCACTTTTTTATTACATTATTTTCACTGGAGTTCCTGCTTAATGAGTTACAGCATGTAAAATTATCTGGAGGTGAAACTATTCAAAATAGTAAAGTTATCATTGCTATTTTTATTTTATGGTAACATATCTACCTATCCCTAGTACCTCTAGAAAGATGGAAAGAGCAAGACAAAGAGAGTTATCTTGCTTTACAAAAAATCCTTCAGAGTTGTTCAGGGTTCTGTGTGAGTAGAAGGTTAGTATTTCTATAAAGTGGTCACTTATCAGTTACTTCATAAATGTTTCAGTTACATTTTCTGATGAGCCAACATGTGAAAAGATAAATTTCTCCCTAAAGGGATATTGGGTGGTGATTTTCAGTGTAGGAATCTTGGTCCAAGAGTATGATTACTTGCAATATATTTAAAAGATGATATGTTAGAAGTAGCTTCTCAACCCAGAGGCATTAAGCCTCTGATGAGGACAATCTATGTAGATACATTTTGGAGGAATTATTCTTTGTCAACTTGACTTTAAATCTACCAAAAGCATTAGAAACCCATTACCACTGTCTGAGTTTCCTGACTGATGGCAAAGGATTGTTAAAATAAAACCTTCAAAAATTATTCTTGATTATATTCCCTACTTAGGCACTTATGAAGCATATGCTACAAAGGGATGGAAGTGACAATAGCTGTAAGACATATCGAAATATCGAACGTTTTAAACATTCAGCACCAGCATTTACTAGAAAAGAACGGAAAAAGAAAAGAAAAAGGAAAAAAAAAAGTATAAAAACATATTACGGACCTGTAAAAATTAAAATTATTTTTATTATTGAAATACCAATCAGTGTACATATGGCTGTAATACCATATATGATTAGAATATAAATTCAGCTTGAAAAACAGTAAGCATTTCTGCTGTTGTGGCACTTAGACAAAAAGTCTAGGGCAATGGATTCTCCATATGTGAATGAGCAAGAGAGGATTGTAGTATTTGGATAGCATCTACACAACTTTCCCTTTGTATTTACTATACTCCTAAGTCATCACATGAAGCAGAAGACAGGAAGGTTGAGGTCTATGCTGTCACAGTGACATGCATGGGTTATTCAATTTATACATTTGATGAAAATACTGGAAATGTACATTATAAATCAGAAGTTGCTGTTTATAGCATTACTACAGTAGTTGCCGAGTCTCAAGAGCATATATGGGAAGCACAATTGGTATGTGGCTAATAATCTGACCTTGCAGAGCTAGACTCCCAGATATGGTCCATAACCAGTCCAGGACAACATCTGCTGAACTCAGTCTGAAGTTCGATCCACAGGACAGGATGTTTTCATGAAGTGTATATGTTATTTCCTTGTTTGTATACATTTCCTCTGAGGACTCTGGTTATGGCATATGAAAATAATAAAATCTACAAAGTTTTTTTGCTTGCACATTTCACTTCAAGAGAGTGTTACCCCTCATTTTTCACACAATGTTTTCTGTGATCACATGCACATCATTTTCCCTGTTTGTTTATGTGAATACTAAAACGGTGAGTCAATTTGGGAGAGTAATGGATTTTTTTCTTTAGGCTTTTATAAAGACCAGTAATTTTTTTTTTGTCTTAAAGCAGATCCAAGCTACAAATTGCTTTACTATATGGACTCATCAGCATTATAAATACAAAATACAACATTACTACCAAGCTAAACCTCACCCACCGTTGACAATTTCTAATAAATGGATTATTGTATCAAATTCCGCCTATTACCATTTTAAAAACACTATACTCTAATGCGATACGCAAATGCAACCTCAAAAACACAATTGTAACCTAAAAAATGCAAAATGCAAGCACAAAATGCAAAAGCAACCTAACAAAATGCAAAGCGATTCTAAGAGGTGCTCCAAGGAGCACTTGCTATCCTACAACTAGGAGAACCACGGCAGTAGAGAGATGAGGGAGGGATACTAATTACATTAGAGGGTAATAGGAGAGAGAGAAATGATAGGGAGAAATATTTACTGTTTAATGTATGTGAGGAAGCAATTAGTGATGATTCCACATTTAATCTTGAATCCACTTTGAGGAAATGGATTTTTTGGTGGGGAGTGATATGTAAAGAAAGGTGAACAAGGCGTTCATGCATATGTATTGCATGTTTCCATGTCAAACTGTGATCACTGAAGAGGATCCAAAGTCACCCACCTCGGGTTTGTTTTAAGGTTTGTTCTTTTTTAAGAAGGCAAACTTCTGTTTTGCATAGCATTTTAGTAAGGAGGCTTTTTGGTCTCTTTCAGCACCTTACACACTTGTAGGAGTTCTGGTTCACCATGAGCTTGCTGGCAATCTGTAACTCTGGGTGTTACAAGTCCTACCCCATAGAGCCATATTAATCCATGTCATGCATTGATAAGGATCAACCAATCCGACACAGTCTGTATGCATGTTGGTTTAGTTTGGCTTTGTAATGTAAACAAGATGACACATTATTGCATCCCAGCAGTTCTGAAGGTGTGTTTAGCTATCAGGGACAACAAAGAGATGATTTGCATATTCAGCAGTGATGCTCTGTGGGCATGGGCATAGCAATCACCCTTGTGATCCCTGCCATCACATGGGGGCCAAGAGGCTTTGGGGGCCCCTCCTCAATCCCTCTTCCCCCAACCGCCAATTCCTGTAACCTCCTCCCACCATGCAGAGTAGTACCTGTAATTTTTTTCTGCTTCCAGATGCTGCTTCACAGCAGAACACTCCCTGCTGTCATTCGCCAACTCCTGATCCCATGACCCCCATGGGGTTCAGGGACCAAGGGGGCCCCATACTATCATGTTTGCAGGGGGGCCAATTAAGTTTACTTATGCCCCTGACTGTGGGACACCTCAGAGCTCATTCCAACCGGAAAAATTGCAAATACCTTCAGTTTTAAGAAGGCAAACCTCTATTTTGCGTAGCATTATAGTAAGAGGGCTTTTTGGTCAATTTCAGCCCCTTACACACTCCTAGGAGTTTTGCTTCACCATGAGCTTGCTGAGCAATCTGTAACTCCACCTCAAAATGAATACTAAGTTCCCCATGCAGCAATGTGTTACCTGCAACTACAGTGTATAAGAGTAGTGTATATCAAATTTCAGAGTAGGCCAGACCACATGGGTGATGAGGGTTCAGTGAACATATGTGTTGCATCCATTTTTTGAAAGATTAAATGGAGAAAGATCGACATAATGCCTTGAGAGGTAGATGTCCAAGGAAACCAAGCAAGACATTTTATTTATGTATAAGTGTAGTGCATTGTAAAACTCAGTTGTTGTATGCATTCTATATTCCCCATGCCTCATACACAGTCTGTGTACGCATCAGAACTATTCACAACAATCAAATATATGTGTTGTTTTCTTAGTATTCAGCATTATTTAACCTTACCAATTTTAAAATCTTTTTGTTTGCCGGTAATTTTTTTAAAACGAATGCTAGGTTAATTTGTTTCACTGTTACTTCACATGACTTATTGTACCAATATGAAACTCTGCCTCTTTGCAGTATACATATTGTAAAATATTTGATTGTATTCTATTGAAAAATATTGCTTTACGTTTAAAATATGCATTCTACAACATAAAAATGCCAAATTAAAAAGTACAAATAGAACAAACATGGTTCACGTCTGACCCAGTTTATGAATGGAATAATGAAAATACAAAAGCTCTGAATTCTAATTTAAATAATTTAAATTGCTGAAAAATGCACCTTATACATGACAAATATTGGTACTGACATGGAATTCTAAAAAGAGGCTACAGGAATTAGCCTATATAATCCAAGGTCATACACTATATCAAACTGAAAATAGAGGAATGTTAGACAGACAAAGGCTAAAATGACATATAGATAAACTATCTCAAGTATCACTATGCTGTGTATATAAAAATATATCTGCACATCTTACATACTGCATACAAATACAAGTTTATATTTGAATGTGTTGTAGATTTAAAAATAACTACACGGGATGCTGCAAACATTTTTAGAAAAGAAAATCACATATGACAGTTTCCTACTTTAAATCAGTCTACATTTTTAAATACCAATGTATGCACTCGTGTTTAGCTCCAGATTTACAGCTGTATCTCACATTAGTAATATATATTTGTGTGTTGATGTAAGTTTTCTGCAAATGAAATAATTTAAATAAATTTAAACTGGAAAAAACTCTGTAAAATTAAACATTTGCCTTTTCTCGACCTTCATACTTTTCGCAGCTTTTGATTTTGTATTATTTCATTCAAGGTCTGTTGTGAGTTTCCGGAAATGTGTACAGTCGTATGAAAAAATAATGACTGCATTTAATTTTCAGTTCTTTATTAAAAAATGTTCACATATATATATATATATATATTGATATCTAATCTTGTTTTTATTTATCTCTAGAAAAGAAAGTGATTTTTTTGCAGGTAAACAATAAAAAAAGAACCCTGATTTACTCCTTGAAGAGAACCCGAGGTGGGTTTGAAGAATATTATCTGCATACAGAGGCTGGATCTGCCTATACAGCCCAGCCTCTGTTGCTATCCCAAACCCCCCTAAGGTCCCCCTGCACTCTGCAATCCCTCATAAATCACAGCCACGCTGCTGACAAACAGCTTGTCAGAGCTGGCTGTGTTTATCTCTATAGTGTCAGTCTCCCTCAGATCCTCCACAGACCTCCCCCAGACCCCCCCCCCCCCTGTGTACTGTACACATCTATTCTCCCCTGTAATCACCCACTGATCACCTGTCAATCACCCGTCAATCACCCATCAATCACCCCCTGTCACAACCTGTCACTGCCACCCATCAGATCAGATCCTAACCTGCCCCTTTTGGTCACCTGATCACCCACCCACACCCTCAGATCACCCGCAGACCCATCCTCAGATAACCTCCCAAGTGCATTATTTACATCTGTTCTCCCCTCTAATCACCCACTGATCACCCATCAATTACCCATCAATCATCCGCTGTCACCACCTGTCACTGCTACCCATAAGATCAGACCCTAATCTGCCCCTTGTGGGCACCCAATTACCCACCCACACCCTCAGATCGCCCTCAGACCCCCCCTGATCACCTTGCCAGTGCATTGCTTGCATCAATTCTCCCCTCTAATCACACCCTGATCACCTATCAATCACCCCGTCACCCTCTGTCACCACCTGTCACTGCTAATCATCAGATCAGACCCTAATCTGCCCCTTGCGGGCACCCAAACACCCGCACACACCCTCAGATCACCCTTGGACCCCCCCCCCTGATCACCTCCCCAGTGCATTATTTACATCCCCTCTAATCTCCCACTGATCACCCATCAATCACCCCCTGTCACCACCTGTCACTGCTACCCATCATACCCATCAGATCAGATCCTCATCTGCCCCTTGCGGGCACCCAATCACCCACCCACACCCTCAGATCGCCCTCAAATCCACCCCCTTATCACTTCACCAGTGCTCTATTCTCCCCTCTAATCACACCCTGATCACCTATCAATCACCCTGTCACCCCCCGTCACCACCTGTCACTGCTACCTATCAGAAAAGACCCTAATCTGCCCCTTGCGGGCACCCAAACACCCGCCCACACCCTCATATCTCCCTCAGACCCCCCCGATCACCTCGCCAGTGCATTGATTGCATCTAATCCCCCCTCTGATCACACCCTGAGACACCCATCAATCACCCATCAGTCACCTCCAGTCACCACCTGTCACCCCCTAGCTCACCTACCCATCACTGATCAGATCAGGCCCTAATTTGCCCCATGTGGGCTCCTGATCACCCAGCCAAACCCTCAGATCCCTCTAAGACCCCCTTCCCCGGTGCATTGAAGGGGGTCTCCTCACCTCCCCGGTGCATTGATTGCATCTTTTCTCCCCTCTAATCACCCCCTGAGACACCCATCAATCACCTCCTGTCACCACCTGTCACCCCCTAGCAATCCTACCCATCAGATCAGGCCCTAATCTGCCCCCTGCAGGCTTCTGATCACCCCGCTAAACCCTTACCCATTCCACCGCAGTGACAGATTTTTTTTTCTGATCACTGCAAAAAACACTGTACAATAACTTTGGCATTGTAAAGATCAGTTTTGATTTTTTTTTAAATCAAAACTCAGTGACCACAGCTTTCTACTTCACAAGTACTCCCTTTTGCTAGGTAGGTGCTCTTTTCCCTGGGTAGTCTCAGAGGAATACTCCCTAAATTTAGCAGTACACCATGGCAAAAAAGGGGTATTCTGCTGAAGAGGCCGCCGAGATTCTGGCCCAGTGGGGTGAGTGCAATTGGGAAGCTTCATCCGACGAATCATCCGGGTCAGAATACGAACCGGTGAACAGCAGTGGCTCTCTGACCGATAGCAATGACGAGGTTGAGGTCCCAGCTAGAGCCAGGCGTACCACACCCCATGTCACTGGACCGCAGGATCAGACTCAAGGGCAGCAGCGTGGTGCTAGTGCTGATCCGAGTTTTCTTGGTGAGGCATGCACCAGCAGCGTAGCATCTCTGCCCCCTTTCACCGCCCACTCTGGAGTCCAGGCGGAGACAGATAATCTAGGATCGGCCCTAGACTTTTTTCATCTGTTCTGCACCATGGATCTCTGCGACTTAATTGTAGCTGAGACCAACCGTTATGCCACACAATACGCAACCGCCAATCCAAAAAGCTAATATGCCCAGCCTTTTCGGTGGAAACCACTCCAAGTTTCCAAACTTAACATTTTTTTGGGCCTTCTCCTTAACATGGGTCTAGTCAAAAATAATGTATTGCGGTCTTATTGGTCTACGCACCCAATACGTCACATGCCCATGTTCTCTGCTGCCATGTCCAGGTCACGATTTGAGAACATCCAGTGCTTCCTGCATTTTTGTGCCAATACAACCTGTCATCTAAGAGGCCACCCTGCTTATGATCGGCTCCACAAAATTCGGACCCTCATAGACCACCTGTCATCAAAATTTGCAGATGCTTATACCCCTGAACAGTCATTTTGAGGCATTTGGTTTCCAGACTACTCCTCACGGTTTTTGGCCCCTAAAATGCCAGGGCAGTATAGGAACCCCACAAGTGACCCCATTTTAAAAGGAAGACACCCCAAGGTATTCCATTAGGTGTATGATGAGTTCATAGAATATTTTAATTTTTGTCACAAGTTAGTGGAAAATGACACTTTGTGAAAAAAACAATAAAAATCAATTTCCGCTATTTTGTGACAAAAAATAAAATCTTTTATGAACTCACCATACTCCTAATGGAATACCTTGGGGTGTCGTCTTTCTAAAATGGGGTCACTTGTGGGGTTCCTACACTGTCCTGGCATTTTAGGGGCCCTAAACTGTGAGGAGTAGTCTAGAAACCAAATGCCTCAAAATGACCTGTAAAATCCTAAAGGTACTTATAGGACGTTGGGCCCCTTAGCTCACCTAGGCTGCAAAAAAATGTCAAACATGTGGCATTGCCGTACTCAGGAGAAGTAGTATAATGTGTTTTGGGGTGTATTTTTACACATACCCATGCTGGGTGGGAGAAATATCTCTGCGAATGAGATTTTTGGGATTTTTTTACACATAATTGTCCATTTACAGAGTTATTTCTCCCACCCAGCATGGGTATGTGTAAAAATACACCCCAAAACACATTATACTACTTCTCCTGAGTATGGAGATACCACATGTGTGAAACTTTTTTGCAGCCTAGGTGCGCTAAGGGGCCCAACGTCCTATGAAATACAAATTGTTGCACTACCTGGACTATCTCAGGTGACCACTCTTTTCTGGGGTGCCTGCACACTAGGCCAACACCCTGGATGTGTAACAGAGGGTGTCCAACTGCCAATGTGAGAAAGTAGGTCTGCTACTGCTAGCATCCATGGACATGGTGAGCCTATACAGAAGGACCACAAATGAAGCAGGTATGAAGGCTCGTTTGGACTTCTTTGAATAGAGGAATCAAGAGTTCAGAACACTCATTAATACATTTGTGAATGTCTTCACTAACTTCATCCTGACCAGGGCCGGATTTACCATAAGCCACTGTAGGCACATGTCTACAAGTGGCCGATGATGGAAAGGTGCCTCCTCCCTCTTTCCCTATGCAGAGTTCTGATGAGAGTGTAAATAAGAGGTTACTCACCTGGCTCTTGGCATTCAACTAACAAGATCTCCCTTCAGTCAAGGGCACCTCTAACTACTTAATACTAAGGTTCCTCTAGCTACTTAATACTTGTGGGCACCTCTAGCTACTTAATATTGAGGGCACTTCTGGCTACCTAATATTAAGGGGCACCAGTAACCTATGACAGGCAAGGGAAGTAAGGGAGAAGTGATAACTGAGACAGCCAGCACACCTGTGGTGCAGACTGGCAGGGGTTAGTAGGTTCATGAAGGGCAAAGTCTAATGTGGCAGGACATCTGTGCCTATAGGCTCCTGTAAGATAAATCCTGGCCTGATCTTGACTAACAATGCCTTTCCTTTTGATGGTAGATGGTACTGGATGGTAGATGGCACATCTGGAACATAAAACATCTGGAACAGTGATGGGTATGTGAGCGCTATGCAGTGGTGCTCACCGCCAGGTCGAGATCACGCTTACGCGTGGATTCACGACCATTTTGACGGATTCCGCCTCGGACACGCTAAGCTGTGAATAGATTTTCAACCACGAAAATCTACTTCGGCTTCACGTGAATGCGGACAGAAATCCGCATTCACGCTCGTGAAACCCGGTGCTGAAGTCGTGGTTTGCGGAAATGCGTCAAACTATGCGGAAGTGACACATTGCAGGCCAATCAGAGTGCCCCAGCCAGGCCCTAGCAACCAATCACTGGAGGGGAGCTATGCCCTCCCCTCCTGAATATAAAGCGGCGGCCATGATGGAAAAGCTCTGTCCTTGCTAGACTGTGGTGCTGAGAGGATTATCTCCAGGCCATTGTTGTTTGAGCAAGTGCATTTATTGTGTTAAAAACAAAGCGTATTTTTTGCTAACACTGCTCTTATACTGTACACAGTTAGCTAGTCAGTGAGTGATTGCTGTAGTTAGTTGTAGTCAGTGTAGTGTAGTGGGAGTGTGGGAGTCTAGTGATTATTTAACTGTGTGTAGTGCAGGCAGGTTCAGTGCTGCAGTGTAGTCAGTGTAGTGGGAGTGGGGATTATCTGTGTGTAGTGCAGGCAGGCAGGCAGGTTAGTGCAGCTGCAGTGTTCACTTGCATATTCCAGTGACAGTTATACACTTGTACTATTTGCAGGCAGCCAGTCACACCGCCGGCGCCGCCACTCTCTGCCAGCGCTGTTCATTCATTCGGTCAGTGACCTTGTGCCGTGCCCAGTGCCCACTGCTCGCTCGCTGGCATATGAGCATCTCATTACACAGTGTGACATCCTTGTGTGCCCACTGCATCCTTCAGTGACCTAGTTGTATATCCAGTGCCCACTGCTGTGCCCACTGCATCCTTCAGTGACCTTGTACTGTGCCCACTGCATCCTTCAGTGACCTAGTTGTATATCCAGTGCCCACTGCTGTGCCCACTGCATCCTTCAGTGACCTTGTACTGTGCCCACTGCATCCTTCAGTGACCTAGTTGTATATCCAGTGCCCACTGCTGTGCCCACTGCATCCTTCAGTGACCTTGTACTGTGCCCATTGCATCCTTCAGTGACCTAGTTGTATATCCAGTGCCCACTGCTGTGCCCACTGCATCCTTCAGTGACCTTGTACTGTGCCCACTGCATCCTTCAGTGACCTAGTTGTATATCCAGTGCCCACTGCTGTGCCCACTGCATCCTTCAGTGACCTTGTACTGTGCCCACTGCATCCTTCAGTGACCTAGTTGTATATCCAGTGCCCACTGCTGTGCCCACTGCATCCTTCAGTGACCTTGTACTGTGCCCACTGCATCCTTCAGTGACCTAGTTGTATACCCAGTGCCCACTGCTGTGCCCACTGCATCCTTCAGTGACCTTGTACTGTGCCCACTGCATCCTTCAGTGACCTAGTTGTATATCCAGTGCCCACTGCTGTGCCCACTGCATCCTTCAGTGACCTTGTACTGTGCCCACTGCATCCTTCAGTGACCTAGTTGTATTTCCAGTGCCCACTGCTGTGCCCACTGCATCCTTCAGTGACCTTGTACTGTGCCCACTGCATCCTTCAGTGACCTAGTTGTATATCCAGTGCCCACTGCTGTGCCCACTGCATCCTTCAGTGACCTTGTACTGTGCCCACTGCATCCTTCAGTGACCTAGTTGTATATCCAGTGCCCACTGCTGTGCCCACTGCATCCTTCAGTGACCTTGTACTGTGCCCACTGCATCCTTCAGTGACCTAGTTGTATATCCAGTGCCCACTGCTGTGCCCACTGCATCCTTCAGTGACCTTGTACTGTGCCCACTGCATCATTCAGTGACCTAGTTGTATATCCAGTGCCCACTGCTGTGCCCACTGCATCCTTCAGTGACCTTGTACTGTGCCCACTGCATCCTTCAGTGACCTTGTACTGTGCCCACTGCATCCTTCAGTGACCTAGTTGTATATCCAGTGCCCACTGCTGTGCCCACTGCATCCTTCAGTGACCTTGTACTGTGCCCACTGCATCCTTCAGTGACCTTGTACTGTGCCCACTGCATCCTTCAGTGACCTAGTTGTATATCCAGTGCCCACTGCTGTGCCCACTGCATCCTTCAGTGACCTTGTACTGTGACCACTGCATCCTTCAGTAACCTTGTACTGTGCCCGCTGCATCCTTCAGTGACCTAGTTGTATATCCAGTGCCCACTGCTGTGCCCACTGCATCCTTCAGTGACCTTGTACTGTGCCCACTGCATCCTTCAGTGCCGTTGTACTGTGCCTGGTGCATCCTTCAGTGACCTTGTACTGTGCCCACTGCATCCAGTGATTCATTACTAGCAACATGTCTGGCAGGGTTTCGCGGGGTGAGAGGAAAGGGAGTTCAATTGCCTCAGCCACTTCTGGGACTGCTCCACGTCCAGGGAGAGGACGCCCAGCTGTACGTGGTCGTGATGCAGCAGAAAGGGGGGCAGCAAAGCCTGGGCCGAGTCAGCGGACGCCATTGTCCAAATATTTTAAAGTTTCTGGTCCCCGTGTGGTGGTTGAGCAAATGGAACCTGACGTACTCATGGATATCATGACTTCCTCCCAGACCTCTACTGTGAGCACCACTCCAAGCAGCAGCAGCAGCAGCAGCAGCCAACATCCCACGCTTGTTGTGACATCCACCCCAGCACCCACTGGTCAGCAGCCCTCCCAGGATGACAGCGTTCTGTCCCTCAGTCCGGCTTCTGGGAACCTGCTGATGCAAGAAGCTCAGGACTTACTGGGGACTGATGTGGCAGAGATTGAGATCGGGCCACAATCACAAGCGTTGTTGAGTTCTGGTGATGAAGAAGAGGGGTCTGTGTCTGGGGATGTAGGGACAGAAGAGGAGGCGGTGGAGTCAGAGGAAGAGCTGGATTATGAAGATGCTGCTGATGATGACGACGTTGTGGACCCTAACTATGTGCAGCCTGCTGAGTCCGTGGAAGAATGGTCAGAGGCAGAGCAGGATGACGAGTCACCTCGGCCTAGGCAAGGATATCGCCATATGTCAGGCAGGGGCAGGGGCATCGGCAGCAGTGGGCGTGGAGGAAGTAGACAGGACACTGCTTCAGCCGGCACCACCACCATGCAACCCCCGGCAACTACTACCACACATTGTTCCGCTGCACCCTCTGCTAGTGGGGGCCGCAGTAAATTAAAGTCACCAGTGTGGGATTGCTTTGAGGAATGTACTGATGACAAAAGGTATGCGGTGTGCAGGTTATGCAGCAAAAGATTGAGCCGTGGGAAAAGTCTGAGCAAGATGGGTACCTCATCCCTCCAGGGCCACCTGAGAAGCCGCCACTGCCGCGAGTATGCGGACTTTAAGAGGAAGCAGGCACTGCTGGCAGGGGTTCCTGAGAGCAGAAGGCCCACCAGCGCAGCAGCATCATCCCTCCCTCAGGGTCGTGAATCCCCCACAGCAGCAGCAGTAGTAGCACGCAAGCGCTCTTCCACCTCGGCTACTCAGGACACAGACATTGAGGCTGGCAGCCAGTGTTCGTCTCTCTCCTCTGTCTCCCCTGCATCCCAGCGTCGTCAGACCCTGCTGAGCGACACCTTTCAGGGTCTGACCAAGCCTCTGCCTCCAAGCCACAGGCGGACCTGCAAACTAAATGGCTTGCTGGCCCGGGCCATGGCATCACAGCTGCTTCCCTACTCCCTGGTGCAGGAGGGGAGCGCCATGCGGACGCTGCTCCAATTTGGCATCCCCGAGTGGCAAGTCCCCAGTCGCCACTATTTCAGCAGGAGCGCGATCCCAGCACTCCACAAGTTTGCGGTGGAAAACGTGGCCCGTTCCCTGGACTACTCTGTGGGCAAGTGGGTCCACGTGACCATGGACTCGTGGAGTAGCAGATTTGGGACAGGTCGCTACCTGTCCTTTACGGCCCACTGGGTGACACTGATGGAAGGGAGAGAGGACAAGAGCGCATCAGCCCAGCTAGTGGTGCCACCACACGGGATCAGGGGGGATACAGAAGGGTCCTGTCACGAGACTCCCTCTGCACCCGGAAAGCAAGCCCGCCTCGGCAGCAGCAGCGCCAAGCCTCGGCACTGCCAAGCCCTTTTAAAATTGGTGACCCTGGGGAAGGAGAGGCTTACGGCCACCAACATCTTGGCCGCCCTCAGGAAGCAGGAGCGGAGGTGGCTGACCCCCAGAGGCCTGGAAGTGGGGTATGTGGCAGCCGATAACGGGGCCAACCTGGTGGCAGCAGTGCAGCAGGGAAACCTCCAGCACATCCCCTGCTTGGCCCACGTGCTCAATCTTGTGGTGCAGCGCTTCTTGCGCACCTACCAGGGGATGAGCGAGCTGCTGCAGGATGCCCGGGTGGTGGTACGCTTTTTCCGCCTGCCAGCCACTGCCTCTGCACTCTTGTCCACCTTACAGCAGCAGTATGGAAGGCCACAACACCGGATGATCATCGACATGCCAGTTTGCTGGAATTCGACTCTGGCCATGTTGGAGCGGCTGTGTCAGCACAGGCTGGCTCTTAGGGCCTACATGCTATACCCAAGTGTCCCCAGCAACCAGCAAGTCCCCATGATTACTGCCACTCAGTGGACACTGATGCAGCAAGTATGCCTGGTGCTGAGTCCCTTCCTGGAGGCAACCAAGATGGTCAGTGAGGAGCGGGCCTCTGTGTGCCAGTGGGTGCCCTTGGTTTGTCTACTGGAGCAGGCAATGGTCAATTTAATTGAGTGTGGGGATGAAGCCCTGAGGCAGTTGGAAGAACAGGAGCAGATGGCAGCACAGTCCAGCTCAGAGGAAGGCTCACAGCAGGTAGTGGAAGAGTTGGAGGTCCCTAACCTGAATGAGGAGGAGGAGGAGGAGCAGAGTGCAGCAGGCGTTGTACGTGGATGGCGGTTTGAGGAGGACAACGACATGGCACAGGAAGAGGACAGGCATGCGTTATGGGACAATGGCGAGGACGAGGAAGATCTTGCTGGCAGGGCCCACTTGTTTCCCATGGCTGTGCACATGTTGCACTGCCTTCGCAGGGATCCCCAGGTGATCCAGATGCATTCAAGGGAGGACATCTGGATTACCTTGATGCTTGATCCCCATCTGAAGGGGAAGCTGGGAGACTTAATGACGCCATCCACCACCAAGCAACGCACAAGGGAGTTGAAGGAGGCCCTAGTGCGCAGACTACTGGAAGCATTCCCCCAGCCTTCCACCCCCACTGTAACTGCTCTGCCAAGCCAGCAAGAGGTGCCTGCCATTGCCACTAGCAGCACAACAACAACCACCAGCAGCAGCAGCAGCAACTGGCGCCCCGGAGACCTGAAGAGCCTAAGCAAGAGCCTGTATGCAGTGCAGCAGCCCAGAACAGAGGTGCCCGCCACAGCATCCACCACCAACCAGCACAAGCAACGACTGACCACCATGGTGTCTGACTATATGGGGTCATTCAGCGGGCTCAATGACACCGACAGCCCCGTGGACCCCTTGGAGTACTGGGTCAAGAGACTGGACATCTGGAGCGAGCTTTCCCAGTATGCCCTGGAACTCCTATCCTGCCCTCCTTCCAGTGTCCTCTCAGAGAGATGCTTTAGTGCGGCCGGTGGCGTGGTCACAGAGAAGCGCTCTCGGCTCTCCCACGCCTCTGTGGACAAACTCACCTTCCTGAAAATCAACCAGGCTTGGGTGGAAGGTGAGTTCCTGGCCCCTATTGTCGGACACAGGGGGACATGAAGTGGCTGCTGCATGTGCTGTTGTTAACTATGCCTGCCTTTATAAAGACAGTTACTACCTGCCTAGTGCCTACCTTGGTTAATTTTTTGGTGTTATGGTACTACTACCAGTAAGTTGCCATGGTCCTCCTTCTGAGCTGCTGAACTGACCGCCCGCTTTGTCCTCCTGACTCAGTCGCTACTACACTCTGCGTTCACACTGCCCGGGTCACTGGGTGCATTTAATTTTTTGGCCAGCACTATGACGCTGTGCTACTACTACTACCACCAGTATGTTGCCATGGTCCTTCTGTGCTGCTGAACTGACCGCCCGCATTGTCCTCCTCCTCTTGACTCAGTCGCTTCCACCAATGTACTCTGTCTGCGTTATCACTGCCCGGGTCACCGGGTGCATTTAATTTTTTGGCCAGCACTATGACGCTGTGCTGCTACTACTAACACCAGTATGTTGCCATGGTCCTTCTGTGCTGCTGCTGCTGCTGAACTGAACGCCCGATTTGTCCTCCTCCTCCTCCTCCTGACTCAGTCGCTACCACGGTACCACCAATGCACTGTCTGCGTTATCACTGCCCGGGTCACCGGGTGCATTTAATTTTTTGGCCAGCACTATGACGCTGTGCTGCTACTACTACCACCAGTATGTTGCCATGGTCCTTCTGTGCTGCTGCTGCTGCTGCTGCTGCTGAACTGAACGCCCGCTTTGTCCTCCTCCTCCTCCTCCTGACTCTACCACGGTACCACCGCTACCACGGTACCACCAATGCACTCTGTCTGCGTTATCACGGCCCGGGTCACCGGGTGCATTTAATTTTTTGGCCAGCACTATGACACTGTGCTACTACTACTACCGCCCGCATTGTCCTCCTCCTCCTGACTCAGTCGCTTCCACCAATGTACTCTGTCTGCGTTCACACTGCCCGGGTCACCGGGTGCATTTAATTTTTTGGCCAGCACTATGACGCTGTGCTGCTACTACTACCACCAGTATGTTGCCATGGTCCTTCTGTGCTGCTGAATTGACCGCCGGCATTGTCCTCCTCCTCCTGGTTGGTGGTGGATGCTGTGGCGGGCACCTCTGTTATCCTCCTCCTGACTCAGTCGCTTCCCACTGCTGCACTCTGTGTTCACACTGCCCGGGTCACCGGGTGCATTTAATTTTTTGGCCAGCACTATGACGCTGTGCTGCTACTACTACCACCAGTATGTTGCCATGGTCCTTCTGTGCTGCTGCTGCTGAACTGAACGCCCGCTTTGTCCTCCTCCTCCTCCTCCTGACTCTACCACGGTACCACCGCTACCACGGTACCACCAATGCACTCTGTCTGCGTTATCACGGCCCGGGTCACCGGGTGCATTTAATTTTTTGGCCAGCACTATGACACTGTGCTACTACTACTACCACCAGTATTGTCCTCCTCCTCCTGACTCAGTCGCTTCCACCAATGTACTCTGTCTGCGTTCACACTGCCCGGGTCACCGGGTGCATTTAATTTTTTGGCCAGCACTATGACGCTGTGCTGCTACTACTACCACCAGTATGTTGCCATGGTCCTTCTGTGCTGCTGAATTGACCGCCGGCATTGTCCTCCTCCTCCTGACTCACTCGCTTCCACCAATGTACTCTGTCTGCGTTCACACTGCCCAGGTCACCGGGTGCATTTAATTTTTTGGCCAGCACTATGACGCTGTGCTGCTACTACTACTACCAGTATGTTGCCGTGGTCCTTCTGTGCTGCTGAACTGACCGCCCGCATAGTCCTTCTCCTGACTCAGTCGCTACCACCACTGCACTCTGCGTTCACACTGCCCGTGTCCACTGACAACTCTGCTGCGATGTCATTGCTAATTGCTGCAAAAAAAAACAAAAAAAATTACAAAAACCTCTCTGGGGCCTTTTTGGCGTCAGCCACTCATCCTCCTCCAGCGGTACCTTCGCCGCCAAGTGCCATTGGAACTCGCCTTCACCTCTTTGACTGCTTAACGCGTATATCCCTTTTTAAAACCACTTATTACCAATTAATAGCCCCATTTAAAGTGTTGATTTCACTTTAAAATCCATTTTCTCTAGAAAAAATTTTTGGGGGGAATTTTTTATGTTGAAGTTATGTTGCCCCTTATCACCTCGATAATCCATGCAATTTGGGGGATTGTAGCATGTATGGGGGCTTTGTTATTAACGTTAAAAGAAAATCCGCCTCCGGGCGGGAATCCACGCGTGATTACGCCATTCACGGCAGAAAATCCGCGTGGTTGCGTGGACACGGACGAAAATCCGCATGCGGCGGGGCCGAATGCGGATTTTTTTTTGCAACCACGCGGATTGCCGAATTCGTGGATGAGGCACATCCGAGCATCCCTGGCGGTATGTACCTATGCCAATCTATTTTTGGAATGTTGAGAAGAAGAACACAAGCAATGCCTCTCCTTTGAAACATTCTCCTACAGTCAGCCCATCATGCTACGAGCTTGGAAAACTTCAAATGTTCTCTCAAACACAATTGTTTAGACAAGCCTATAATTTGCTATAGATAGCATTGGGAGTTTACTGCCTCATCCGCTAACCCCTGTGCCTATTCCCTAATTTGTTGTAGTAAAGTAGGGCTTAGCAACCCTGTCCTCAAGTACCACCAACAGTGCATGTTTTCTGGCAATCCAAAGAGGTAGATAATCAGCTCTGCAGAGACACTAACTACCCCACCTCTGAATGGTTGTAGTTTTCTGGAACACATGTACTGTTGCGGGTACTTAAGAACAGGGTTGGGAAGCCCTGCAGTAAAGCATTCTTGATGTCAGTAGCAGTACATTCTTTTTGACAAAGAACCCAATGTCTGCTTCATATGCCTTTGCAACACCTAGAAATAGCAAAATATGTCAGTTATGCAGTAAGAGTTATTGGCCCATATGCAATTAACTTTTTCTCCTGAATTTTCTCCTAGGTGATATATGTCATAAAATGCCTTTTGAAGCCACCAACAAGCAAGAAAATGCTCAAAATATATTTAATAGTACTTTTACACGAACTTTTGGGTACTTTTTCAATTGTAAAATGCAGAAAATGTATTTTAAAGAGAAGATGAAAATTATCTCCTAGGAGATAACTCAAGTGAAAAATGTAATTGCATATGGGCCATTCTTTCTGCATCATCTTTTGGTTCAATAGCTTTAGAGAAAATATCCAAACTGGCATTAATTTCAGTACAACCCTCATATATTCATTTTCATGTTAAACTTTACAGAGCTACAGTTTATTTGTGCTGGAACAGTTTAATATATTCTACTACAAAAGTTAAGCACTAGTCTGGTTGTGTTACAATACTTTTGCTGACCACTGTTTTTAAAAAGGATGAGATGAAAGCAATACGCTACTACTTTAAAATTGTTTCATAGATCTCACTTACCTTTTTTGTTTTTAATTAACATTTGCTGCATTCTCTTATCACAAAAGATTAATCATTTCATTAAAACCCTGCCAGCATTAGACAATATCATTATAAACTACAGGACAGATTTGTCTGATTTTTTTTGTGGTCACTTTGATCTGTTTACATATCTACTATGCATTCATGTACCTTTAGTCTGTAAATTATTTAACTACTTTTAACTACTTTTTAATAAACTGGATTCCATAATGAACTTTTTAAATCCACGTGACTCTGATGCTATATTCAAAACCACACATTACTGTAAAAGAACACCTAATAGTCTTACCAAAATGTATTAGAAATTGTAACAATTAGGAGTGTATTAATAAATAGAAATAGGACTATACCCGTGTATATGTCTCACTAACAATAACAGTAAAGTGAAACATCCACCTGTTCTTAAAGTGGACCTCCATTCTACAAAGCAAAATCCTGCAGCGGCACGGCCCATGTGAGCCCCCAGGCAACTGTTGGGGCAATATTTACCTCACTGACTCTACTACAATTACCATTTTCAAACTTACCCATACCCATGTCTATACTAATCTCCCCCACTGTAACTGATTCAACAATTTGTGCAAGCCTGTGCAAGTATATATATATATATATATATATATATATATATATATATATATATATATATATATATATATATATACACGGTATATATCCCTACTTATGAACGGCTTAAATTACGTTGGTGGTATGTTCACTACACAGCTGTAAGCAGATTAACAAGCGCAAAGTCTTACTGCACAATAGGAGAGCATAGTGAAATGCATCACATGCAATGCATTATGCTCTACTCATCGTGCGTAGGACTTTATGTATGATATTTTGCTTGCTGCAGTTTAGTGGATATACCCTAGGGTTTCATACATACAATGTTTTATACAAACAAAGTTGTCTTCATGTACAAAATGTACTGCACTGTTTTTGTTATTACATGTTACACTATTGTATACTCTGTTGTGATAAGTTAACCGGATCCGGACCGACGCCGTTGAAATCTACATCCTGCTTGTTGCTGTGTGGATCTGACAGGACGAAGATTTCAAGCATTGTTGCCATGCGGTTCCGCTGCTCCCGCCGCTGTCTTCCCCCCGCAGATCACTTGCCCTGCTGTCTATATGACGGCAGAGCTGTGTAAACCGGTCAGGAGACAATTTCATTGTCTCTTGACCCTGTCATAACTGTAAGCCAATAGAGATGGTCTGAATAGTTCACCGGCAAGCATATTTGGCGAAGTTTGTGTATTCGCGCTCGCCGGGAGTGGCGAGTAGTGTTGGGCGAACACCTAGATGTTCGGGTTCGAGAACATTCGCCGAACATCGCCGCGATGTTCGGGTGTTCGCGCCGAACTCCGAACATAATGGAAGTCAATGGGGACCCGAACTTTCGTGCTTTTTAAAGCTTCCTTACATGCTACATACCCCGAATTTGCAGGGTATGTGCACCTTGGGAGTGGGTACAAGAGGAAAAAAAATATTTGAAAAGAGCTTATAGTTTTTGAGAAAATTGATTGTAAAGTTTCAAAGGAAAAACTGTCTTTTAAATGTGGAAAATGTCATGTTTCTTTGCACAGGTAACATGCTTTTTGTCGCCATGCAGTTATACATGTAATACAGAGAAGAGGTTCCAGGAAAAGGGACCGGTAACGCTAACCCAGCACCAGCAGCAGCACACGTGATGGAACAGGAGGAGGAGACGCAGGAGGAGAAGGCCACGCTTTGTGAGACACAACAACCCAGGCCTTGCATGAGGACAAGAAGCGTGCAGATAGCATGCTTTTTACCGCCATGCAGTCATAAATGTAATAAAGATAAGAGGTTCAATAAACAGGGACCACGCGCCAGCAACGCTAACCCAGCAGCAGCAGACGTGATGGAACAGGAGGAGGCGCAGGAGGAGAAGGCCACGCTTTGAGACACAACAACCCAGGCCTTGCATGAGGACAAGAAGCGTGCGGATAGCATGCTTTGTACCGCCATGCAGTCATAAATGTAATAAAGATAAGAGGTTCCATAAACAGGGACCGGCAACGCTAACCCAGCAGCAGCAGCAGCAGCAGCACACGTGATGGAACAGGAGGAGGCGCAGGAGGAGAAGGCCACGCTTTTTGAAACACAACAACCCAGGCCTTGCATGAGGACAAGGAGCGTGCGGATAGCATGCTTTTTACCGCCATGCAGTCATAAATGTAATAAAGGTAAGAGGTTCCATAAACAGGGACCGTCACCAGCAACGCTAACCCAGCAGCAGCAGCAGCAGCAGCAGACGTGATGGAACAGGTGGAGGCGCAGGAGGAGAAGGCCACGCTTTTTGAGACACAACAACCCAGGCCTTGCATGAGGACAAGAAGCGTGCGGATAGCATGCTTTGTACCGCCATGCAGTCATAAATGTAATAAAGATAAAAGGTTCTATAAACAGGGACCGGCAACGCTAACCCAGCAGCAGCAGCAGCAGCACACGTGATGGAACAGGAGGAGGCGCAGGAGGAGAAGGCCACGCTTTTTGAGACACAACAACCCAGGCCTTGCATGAGGACAAGAAGCGTGCGGACAGCATGCTTTGTACCGCCATGCAGTCATAAATGTAATAAAGATAAGAGGTTCCATAAACAGGGACCGTCACCGGCAACGCTAACCCAGCAGCAGCAGCAGCAGCAGCAGCAGACCTGATGGAATAGGAGGAGGCGCAGGAGGAGAAGGCCACGCTTTTTGAGACACAACAACACAGGCCTTGCATGAGGACAAGAAGCGTGCGGATAGCATGCTTTGTACCGCCATGCAGTCATAAATGTAATAAAGATAAGAGCTTCCATAAACAGGGACCGGCAACGCTAACCCAGCAGCAGCAGCACACGTGATGGAACAGGAGCAGGCGCAGGAGGAGAAGGCCATGCTTTTTGAGACACAACAACACAGGCCTTGCATGAGGACAAAAAGCGTGCGATTATAGCAGCAATGCTTTTTGCCGCCATGCAGTCATAAATGTAATACAGATGAGAGGTTCAATAAACAGGGACCGGAAACGCTAAACCATCCCAGATGTTCATTGGTCATGTTACTTGGTTGGGGTCCTGGAGTGTTGCGTAGTCGTTTCCAATCCAGGATTGATTCATTTTCATTTGAGTCAGACGGTCTGCATTTTCTGTGGAGAGGCGGATACGCCGATCTGTGACGATGCCTCCGGCAGCACTGAAACAGCGTACAAGCCAGCACCTCTATTGCGTACATTGCCAGTTCGTGCCAGGTGTCTAGCTTCATGCCCGGTTTCAGGTCCAGCGGTGCCAGCCACAAATCCGTCTGTTCCTTTATTCCCCTCCAAATGTCCTCCCCTGTGTGCTGCTTATCCCCAAGGCAGATCAGCTTCAGCAACGCTTGCTGACGCATGCCAACAGCTGTGCTGCACTGCTTCCACGATCCTACTGCTGCTGGTGCTGGGTTAGCGTTTCCGGGTGAGGTACAGCTTTGAGATGCGTTGGAGGAGAAGGAGTCAGAGAGGTAGGTGCTGCTGTTGTTATCCAGTGGGAGGGACGGCGGTGCAGCTGTTTGCGGCGTGGGCAACACCCGCGCCGTAGCAGGTGAGGAATCGCTGCCAGGCTCCACAAGGTTTACCCAGTGCGCGGCAAGGGAGATGTATCGACCCTGGCCGAACGCACTCGTCCAGGTGTCAGTGGTAAGGTGAACCATGCAGGCAACGGCATTCTTCAAGCTTCGGGTTATTTTGCTGACCACGTGCTCATGCAACTCAGGCACTGCAGAGCGCGCAAAGTGGTAGCGGCTTGGAACCACGTAACGTGGGATGGCCACTGACATCATGCCCTTGAAGCTGTTTGTCTCCACCACTCGATATGGCAGCATTTCGCAGGCCAGAAGATTGGCTATGCTGGCTGTTACTGCCACGGCCCGGGGGTCATTTGCTGGCAATTTCCTCTTGCGCTCAAACATCTCCGAGACAGACAACTGAACCGTAGGGCTGCACACCGAAGGGCTGTTGGTTGTTGTGTTTGATGAACACGGGGAGACCTCAAGAGCACTACTCCGGAAAGTGACAGTGTCAGCGTCATCTGATGTTTGTGAATGTTGTGAACCACGCAATGGCTGGGCTACTGCTGCTGCTGGGGCGGGTCTGGTGGTGAGTCTGGTGAACCCAACCGAGGCAGTGTTGCTGGTGGTACCCTGTCCTGCCGCGTTTGCCCACAGAGTGGGATGTTTGGATAGCATGTGGCGGCTCATGCTGGTGGTGGAGAGGTTGTTAATACTTTTCCCCCTGCTCAGGCGGGTCTTGCACACCTTGCAAATCGCCATGGTAACATCCTCAGTGCAGTCTTCAAAGAAAGCCCAGACTTTGGAGCACCTGCCTTGCTGGCGATTTCTGTTTGCGCCTCTTTTGCCTCTCACTTGAACTTCCACGCTTGTGGTGCCTGAAATTGCGCGCCGCCTACCTTGTGGCACAAGGCGAACTCGTGCAGCAGTGGGTTCTTCAACAGACTCATCTGTGCTGCTGCTACGACGGCGATGTTCTCGTTCACAAACAAAATCTGGGTCTATGTCCACATTGTCCCTACCCTCCTCTTCCATCTCCTCAAACTCGTCATATGTCATTGTGGGGGGCCGCCGCCGTGGAGTAGAGCTCCCCAGAACAACCTCTGCGCAGCTCACTCCAACGTCGTCTGGTTATCTGGCAGTTGTGTGCGTGGTGTCGCTGCCGGTTGTGTCAGCTTTGTGCCCACTGGATCCTTGTAACTGGCTGAGGACTCGGACCTCGTGCGTGATGTGCTGGTGCTGCTTAACCCACTGCTGGACGCTTGAAAGGTCATCCAAGTAATTATCTGGTCCTGTTCTTTTGGATCTGTGAGGGTGGTTGTCCTGGACAACATGGGCGGTATTGAGTGGGTTTTCTTGGGTGCTCCCCTGTGGCCTGTACGTGAACCGTCAGGGGAAACACCTCTTCCCTTGCCCCTCCCTCTTTCACCGGATTTCTTCCTCATTTCACTTATCCTTAAAGTACACGCTGACTGGCAGCAGTACAGTGGCAGTACAGAAATGCTATACAGTGGTGGGTGAGCGGTGTACCACTATTGCCAGCAGCGACACAGAGCACAATGCTATACAGTGGCGGGTGAGCCGTGTACTACTGTTCCCAGCAGACACAGAGTGGCAGTAAACACAATGCTATATAGTGTGGCTGAGCCGTGTACACAGAGTGGCAGTAAACACAATGCTATATAGTCTGCTATATAGTCACCCCGAACGGGGTGATGTTCTGCAGAACCCGAACAGTGGCGAACACTGTTCGCCCAACACTACTGGGAACGCAGATTTGAGTACCTAAACACACGATACAACATGTTTTCCGGGGTCGGACTCTGAGGCACATACAGATGGTCCCGATCATCATCCTCATCATACAACTCTTCTCCTGAGTCTGACCCACCCACCACCTCTGCCACCCCAACATCCCCAGACACAGACCCCTCATCGTCCTCAACATTAACTTGGGATGCTGGCCTGAGCCAGACCTCCTCCTCCACATCAGGCCCCATCATCTCCTCAATGGCAGCCCTCATTAATCGCTCTGGGGACGGACCGATGGACACAACGTTCTCCTCTGGGGAGGGCTGCTGCTGACCACTGGCTGCTGGGGTGGATGTTATAGCTTGCGTGGGGCGTTGGCTGTTGCTGTTGTTGGGAGTGCTGCTCACAGCGGAGGTCTCTGAGGAACTCATGGTGAGCTCATATAGTGGTTGGCGGTGAGTGGAGTATTACTGATCCCAGCAATATACACACTGACTGGCAGAGTACGCAATGCTATATAGTGTGGCTGAGCGGTGTACACAGAGTGGCAGTAAACACAATGCTATATAGTCTGGCTGAGCGGTGTACACAGAGTGGCAGTACACACAATGCTATATAGTCTGGCTGAGCGGTGTACACAGAGTGGCAGTAAACAATGCTATATAGTGTGGCTGAGCCGTGTACACAGAGTGGCAGTAAACAATGCTATATAGTCTGGCTGAGCGGTGTACACAGAGTGGCAGTACACACAATGCTATATAGTGTGGCTGAGCGGTGTACACAGAGTGGCAGTAAACAATGCTATATAGTGTGGCTGAGCCGTGTACACAGAGTGGCAGTAAACAATGCTATATAGTCTGGCTGAGCGGTGTACACAGAGTGGCAGTAAACAATGCTATATAGTCTGGCTGAGCGGTGTACACAGAGTGGCAGTACACACAATGCTATATAGTCTGGCTGAGCGGTGTACACAGAGTGGCAGTAAACAATGCTATATAGTGTGGCTGAGCGGTGTACACAGAGTGGCAGTAAACACAATGCTATATAGTCTGGCTGAGCGGTGTACACAGAGTGGCAGTACACACAATGCTATATAGTCTGGCTGAGCGGTGTACACAGAGTGGCAGTACACACAATGCTATATAGTCTGGCTGAGCGGTGTACACAGAGTGGCAGTACACACAATGCTATATAGTCTGGCTGAGCCGTGTACACAGAGTGGCAGTACACACAATGCTATATAGTCTGGCTGAGCCGTGTACACAGAGTGGCAGTACACACAATGCTATATAGTCTGGCTGAGCCGTGTACACAGAGTGGCAGTAAACACAATGCTATATAGTCTGGCTGAGCGGTGTACACAGAGTGGCAGTAAACACAATGCTATATATAGCGTGGCTGAGCGAGGTACACAGTGGCAGTACACACAATGCTATATATTCTGGCTGAGCGGTGTACACAGAGTGGCAGTAAACAATGCTATATATAGTGTGGCTGAGCGAGGTACACAGTGGCAGTAAACAATGCTATATATAGTGTGGCTGAGCGAGCGGTGTACTACTGTTCCCAGCAGCGACACACAATGACTGGGGGGACCCTGGCTAGCATGGCTGGAGCGCGAACTACCCTGCCTGCCTACCCAAAGCTAAACCCACAGAGAAATGGCGGAGATATGACGTGGTTCGGGTATTTATTTACCCGAGCCACGTGACCGTTCGGCCAATCAGAGCGCGTTCGGGTCCGAACCACGTGACCCGTTCGGCCAATCACAGCGCTAGCCGAACGTTCGGGGAACGTTCGGCCATGCGGCCGAACGGTTTGGCCGAGCACCATCAGGTGTTCGGCCGAACTCGAACATCACCCGAACAGGGTGATGTTCTGCAGAACCCGAACAGTGGCGAACACTGTTCGCCCAACACTAGTGGCGAGCACATGGCGCTATTTGACGTGCCCACATACATCATCATTGGGCTAAACTTTGACCCCTTACATCACAGTCAGCAGGCACATGGCAGCCAATCAGCCTCCCTCATGGACCCACCCGCCGCGTATAAAAACGCTGCAGCGCCCGCCATGTTTTAGTCTGTCTTTAGCTGGAATAGTGAGAGGAAAGGACAGAGCTTGCTGGAGATAGGGAAAATGTTAGCTAGGCTTGTTTATTTTGATGTTTAATCTCCCCAAACAGCCCTTCTGAGGGCTTCTTCATCCTTCTGCTGTTTTTATTTTGTGTGTGTGCGACACTCCACAGCCCACAGGCACCCACCATTGTGCCCAGTGTCCACTACAAGCACAATAGTGCTCCAGGGTCTCTGTTACCTGGGCCCACTTATAGTGATATTGAATTATGTGCCACATAAAAGCACAAACACCGTTTTTCCACCACTGCTCCAGGGCCTCTGTTATTACCTCTAAATTGTGTTTGAACTGTTGCAGCATATTCTCAGTGTTTGTCTGATAGTGCACAGACAGAGAACACTGGCACTTACCCATGCTTGTGCCCACTTCAAGTGATATTATTTAATTGTGTGCCACACATTTTGTCTATCAGTGTGAAGCGGGCATAACCCTTACATTACCACTCTGGACATTTAAAAGCAGCCCTTTATTCCTCAAATGTAGGAATGTACTGTGATTTCTGCCCTTTAGGGATTAAAACCCGACTCTGCTTCAACTCTGTAATGTTTAGTGTGACTTTTGGCATGGATCCCCCTCCGGCATGCTATAGTCCAGGTGTTAGACCCTTTGAAACAAGTTTTCCATCACTTTTGTTGCCAGAAACAGTCTTTGTAGGTTTCTAAATTCACCTGCCCATTGAAGTCTATTGAGATTCGCCAAATTCGCCTGTTCGCAAACATTTGCAGGACTTCACGTTTACCGTTTGCGAATGTAAAATTTGATGTTCGAGACATCTCTACAAGCCAATTCCATTCACTTACATTGATTGACAGCGTCAGGAGCCAATGAAAGCGGCTCCTGACCTGCTTGCATAGCTCTCCCGTCATAAGTGTGGCAAAGAATGGGACCTGTGGCAGGGACAGAGCGGCATAACCGGCTGGAGCATCAGATTATTGTGGCGATTCGACAGTATTCATCTCCATCAGTAAGCACCGATAATTACAGTGCCAGCAGTCTCTGGTCCTTAAGAGGGCAGAGACTGCTAGTATGGAAGTAGTTAAAAAACAAAATGAAAAGCATATTGAAAACAACAAATTGTTTATAGTATATGTCCAAAATCCAGAGTTGACCAAAAAGTAAAATTTCTTCACATGATTTCACTATGTCTAACACATGACCCGACTTGCAACATAATTCCACTTACAAACAACCACCCGGAATGTTTGTAAGTAAGGGACTGACTGTATACAGCACAATGGTACAGTGGATGGAACACTTGGACTGGTTAGGGTCCCCCATTCAATTATGAGTCAGGATACTATCTACATGGAGTTTGTATGTTCTTCCTGTGCCTGTGGGGGATTCCTGTGGGCACTCTGGTTTCCTCCCACATGCCAAAAACATACTGGCAACTTATTTGGCTTTCTTCTAAAATTGTTCTAGACTATGATAGATATACTAGACTCAGACTATGGTAGGAGTTCTTCCGAGGAACGGTTTGAGAGAGGACTATAGATTAGCAAAGCATCTTAAAGATGCCTGTACTATATAAATACAGAATAACAGTAATAATAACAATACTAATAATAATATCATTGTAATTCAATCAGATTATTTGAACTGACAAAGCCACTTGATGTTATGGTTTGCAGAATAGATAAATAGGGCTGAAACCACAAAGGTTACCCAAGTGCTTCTTTTTGTTTTTCGTAAACTCTTAATATGAATTACTGAGATGTCCTAAATATATTATTTGTGATGGTCATGCATCTGGCATGTAGATGACACTGTTATACTTGTTTAAGGCATAGGCTTTTCTAGACTGTTGTGGATCGTTGGTTCCTTTTTTCTGCCAGACTGGAGAGACAGAGAAAAGCCACTGCTTCGTGTAAAGAGCTGCTAAAGCCTGTGAATAATCCTATTTTCAGTCCTGCCATGATTACTGAATGCAACATTATTGCTGCCCATTTGGGGAAAAGAACCCTCACAATTTTGTACACATTACCTTGTGTGGCTATTTTGAGTGTTGCATCTAGCTGCCTGTACCACTATAAGGATCAATCATAGTTAAAGAGTAGTTATAATTAAATTAACATATTTAATGAAATTGCTTATTTTTTACAATATTAATGTATAAATTATATAGTCAGTGTTTGCTCATTATAAATAGAGATGGCCCGAACGGTTCGAACATGAACTTGTTTGCGCAAACAACGCGGATTTGCGTTTGCGGTCGAACGCGAACTTTATGCGAATTCCACCTGCCCCCTATACTACATCATTGGGCTAAACTTTGACCCTCTACATCACAGTCAGCAGACACATGGCATCCAATCAGTCTGCACTCCCTCCTGGAGCCCCCCCTTATAAAAGGCAGCAGCGTCGGCCATGTTCTCACTCTGTGTGCTGCTGTTTTAGTGAGAGAGGTTTCTGCAGAGATAAGGAAAGCTTAGTTAGGCTCTTGCTAGCCTGCTCCTTGCTGATATTTATTGCTAAAATGCACCCCAAAACAGCTCTTTTGAGAGCTAATGTTCTTGTAATGTGTTTGTTTTTGTGTGGCCTACTGACACTTGCATATACAGCCCTGTCTGTCACAGCTGGCCCTTGCTAATTGCTATGCTGTGCAAGGCCCAGCACATTCAGTGCCTACCTTTTCACTGCACCTGTGTGACTGCTGCAGCTGCACATTGTATTGTAACACCAGTCACTGCATGCAGTTTACTGCATCTGTGTGTCCGCACACTGTTTTATACACCATTCCGTGCATACCTTTTAACTGCACCTGTGTGACAGTTGCACATTGTATTGTAATACCAGTCACTACATACCTTTCACTGCATCTGTGTGTCCGCACACTGTTTTATATACCAGTCTGTGCATACCTTTTAACTGCACCTGTGTGACAGTTGCATATTGTATTGTAATACCAGTCACTGCATACCTTTCACTGCACCTGTGTGACAGCACGCTGTTTTATATACCAGTCTGTGCATACCTTTTAAATGTACCTGTGTGATAGCTGCACATTGTATTGTAATACCAGTCACTGCATACCTTTCACTGCATCTGTGTGTCCGCACACTTTTTTATATACCAGTCCATGCATACCTTTTAACTGCACCTGTGTGACAGCTGCACATTGTATTGTAATACCAGTCACTGCATACCTTTCACTGCACCTGTGTGACCGCACGCTGTTTTATATACCAGTCTGTGCATACCTTTTAACTGCACCTGTGTGACAGCTGCACAGTGTATTGTAATACCAGTCACTGCATACCTTTCACTGCATCTGTAACTGCTCATTGTATTATACCAGCAGTCAGTGTATACCTTTTACTGCACCTGTGTGACTGCACATTGTATTATACCAGCAGTCAGTGTATACCTTTCACTGCACTTGTGTGACTGCACATTGTTATACAAGCAGTCACTGCATACCTTTCACTGCACCTGTGTCACTGCACATTGTTATACCAGCAGCCACTGCAACTTTTTCCCTGCACCTTTGTGACTGCACATTGTTATACCAGCAGTCAGTGTATACCTTTCACTGCACCTGTGTGACTGCACATTGTTATACCAGCAGTCAGTGTATACCTTTTCACTGCATCTGTGTGACTGCACACTGTATTATACCAGTCACTGCATACCTTTCACTGCATCTGTGTGACTGCAAACTGTTTTATATACCAGTCATCGCATACCTTTCACTGCATCTGTGACTGCACATTATATTATACCAGTCTGTGCATACCTTTTAACTGCACCTGTGTGACAGCTGCACAGTGTATTGTAATACCAGTCACTACATACCTTTCACTGCATCTGTAACTGCTCATTGTATTATACCAGCAGTCAGTGTATACCTTTTACTGCACCTGTGTGACTGCACATTGTATTATACCAGCAGTCAGTGTATACCTTTCACTGCACCTGTGTGACTGCACATTGTATTATACCAGCAGTCAGTGTATACCTTTCACTGCCTCTGTGTGACTGCACATTGTATTAGTCAAGTCAGTGCATACCTTTCACTTCATCCCCCCATTATTGACAAAACAACAGGCAGAGGCAGAGCCAGAGGCAGGCCACCCAGCAGGTCTGTTTGAGGACATGCTGACGTGATTTTGTGCGGCCCTGGGCCAAAGTACAGTGTTCAGAAGGCACGTGCCATCAACTCCCAAGATAGTCAGGACATAGTTGACTATTTAACACAGAACACCTCATCTTCCGCAGCCACCAGCGCTACTACTAGGACCACATCTGCTCCATTTCACACTTCGCAGCAGTTATTTGGTGGGGAATTAACTGATTCACAGCCATTATTGTTACAACGAGATGAAGGTGCTAAACAAGTTACACCACCTTATATGTCTGAGTTAGGCGTCACTATGGAAGTAAGGTGTGAGGATGATGACGTACCTGCTGATGGGGCAGTTTATGAGGTGTCTTATACAAGAGAAGCTGTGGAGGATGATTATGATGATGATTATGATGATACTGCTGATTATGATGATGATTATGATGATACTGCTGCCATGGATGTCACATGGGTTCCCAATAGAGGAGATGAACAGGGGGACAGTTCAGAGGGGGAGTCAGAGAGTAGTAGGAGGAGACAAGTTGCTGAAAGAAGCAGGGGGAGCTCGTCATCAGAAAAAGCTCGTGGCAGTGTCTGGCGGCATGTATCGCCACCTATGGACAGCCAGCCAACATGCCCTTCAACATCAGCTGCTGCTGCCACCACCACCACAGTGCCATTATCCCAGGGCTCAGTGGTGTGGAATTTTTTGTGTGTTTCTGCCTCAGATGAGAGCAATGCCATCTGTACTCTCTGTCACCAAAAATTGAGTCACGTAGGGACAACTGCCTTACGAAGGAACATGATGATGAAAAAGCACACTGCAATGGGAAGACCACCTGAGGAAAAGCAGCACACAAATGCAAAGTCATTCTCCTTCTCCTGTTCCTCCTTCAGGGGCAGCTAGGGATGAGCGTAATGACCTAATTACGAATTTCCGAAATTTCGCGAAATTACTACAATTACGATTTTAGCAGTAATCGAAATTTCGTAATTTTCGCAAATTACGCAAATTTTCGTAATTACGATTACGAAATTTAGTATTTTAAAGTTTGCAAAGGTTTGTATCCCTCTAGATGCCTAAAATGAATAGCACAGCCATCCATCCCTCTCTCTCTCTCTCTCTCTCTCTCTCTCTCTCTCTCCAGAGATTTGTAGTATTTCAAAACCATACTCACATTCATGACATGTCCAGGGATCAAACCCAGGCCAACCACATGGAAGACAGCTATGCTCACCACCATACCACCAAACACACACTAAATAGACTGCTAACCTAAATCTTACTTGTAGACAGTCATATGAGACACATGCTGGGTGCAGGGCTTTGTGATTGGACCATGCGATAGAGTGAGGTGCAAAAATGAAATCATGCCTAGCAGAGGATGGTTTCACAGTGCTAAATGCTAGGCTGGCTGTGGTGCAATTGGTTAGTGTGTCTGGCTGGTAACAGCAAGGTTACAGGTTCAATTCCATCCAGGCATGTCTTTGCGTTCAACAGTTGTCCAAACAGAGCCAACAGAGCCCCAGATAGCCATGTAGAGTTAGGTCACAGCTAGCCTGGCTGTGGTGCAATTGGTTAGTGTGTCTGGCTGGTAACAGCAAGGTTACAGGTTCGATTCCATCCAGGCATGTCTTTTCCTTTTGCGTTCAACAGTTGTCCAAACAGAGCCAACAGAGCCCCAGATAGCCATGTAGAGTTAGGTCACAGCTAGCCTGGCTGTGGTGCAATTGGTTAGTGTGTCTGGCTGGTAACAGCAAGGTTACAGGTTTGATTCCATCCAGGCATGTCTTTTCCTTTTGCGTGCGCGCGCTGCGCCATTGAACCCCATGGGGTATTTTGCGTGCGTAAAACTTTACGCATGCAAAACTTTGTGCTCGGTGTTTGGACAACTGTTGAACTCAAAAGGAAAAGACATGCCTGGATGGAATCGAACCTGTAACCTTGCTGTTACCAGCCAGACACACTAACCAATTGCACCACAGCCAGGCTAGCTGTGACCTAACTCTACATGGCTATCTGGGGCTCTGTTGGCTCTGTTTGGACAACTGTTGAACGCAAAAGGAAAAGACATGCCTGGATGGAATCGAACCTGTAACCTTGCTGTTACCAGCCAGACGCACTAACCAATTGCACCACAGCCAGCCTAGCATTTAGCATTGTGAAACCATCCTCTGCTAGGCATGATTTCATTTTTGCACCTCACTCTATCGCATGGTCCATGGTCCAATCACAAAGCCCTGCACCCAGCATGTGTCTCATATGACTGTCTACAAGTAAGATTTAGGTTAGCAGTCTATTTAGTGTGTGTTTGGTGGTATGGTGGTGAGCATAGCTGTCTTCCATGTGGTTGGCCTGGGTTTGATCCCTGGACATGTCATGAATGTGAGTATGGTTTTGAAATACTACAGATCTCTGGAGAGAGAGAGAGAGAGAGAGAGAGAGAGAGAGAGAGAGAGAGAGAGAGAGAGAGAGAGAGAGAGAGAGAGAGGCGCTGGCTGTGCTATTCATTTTAGGCATCTAGAGGGATAGAAACCCTTACAAACCTGAAAAAGTAAAATTTCGGTTGGAGACACGAAATTCGTCATTACGGGAGTGAAATTTCGATTTGAAAATTAATTACGAAATTACGAATTTGGGTCGTAATGTTAAATTTCGCATTCGTAATAAAAGCAGTTCGAAATTTCGAAAATTTCGGCTCATCTCTAGGGGCAGCATCTTCAGCCTCTTTATTCCTTGCAAATTCACAGCCACCCTCCTCCACTCCGCCTCTCACCTTCAGCGGTTCCTGCTCCTCTGCCCACAGCAGTCAGGTGTCCATTAAATAAATCTTTGAGCAGAAGAAGACAATGTCTGCCAGTCACCCCCTTGCCCGGTGTCTGAAAGCTGGCTTGGCGGAACTGTTAGCTCGCTAGCTGTTACCATACCAGCTGGTGGACTCTGAGGCCTTCTGAAAATTTGTGGCAATTGGGACACTGCAGTAGAAGATACCAGGCCACAATTATTTCTCAAAAAAAGCCATACCCAAACTGTACCTTGATGTTGAAAGGCAAGTGGTGTCATCTCTGGCACACAGCGTTTGGTCAAGGGTCCATCTGACCACGGATGCCTGGTCTGCAAAGTATGGTCAGGGCAGGTACATAACTTATACAGCAGGCCTGCTGCCACCTCCTCTCCTTCTCCTCCTACTCCTTCTGCTACATCCTCTTCGCTGTTGTCCTCCCCCTTCTCCTTGGCTGAGTGGCAGTGCTACTCTACTGGTGCTGTGATCTCCTCTCCGACTACACACCCCAGCTCCTCAGGGCCTATGCTGCATGCCGGGTACGACAGTGTCACGCCATCTTGGACATATCTTGCTTCAAAGCAGAGAGTCACACTGGAGCTCTCCTGGCTGCTCTGAACAAACAGGTGGATCAGTGGCTGACCCTGCACCAACTGGAGATCGACAACGTGGTGTGTGACAACGGCAGCAATTTCATTTCGGCTTTGAGTTTGGGAAAGTTGACACATGTACCCTGCATGGCACATGTGCTGAATCTAATAATTCAAAGATTTGTGTGTAAATACCCAGGCTTACAGGAGGTCCTTAAGCAGTCCAGGAAGGTGTGTGGGCATTTCTGGCATTCCTACACGGCTATGGCATGCTTGGCCGATATTCAGCAGAGAAACAACTTGTCGGTGAGGCGCTTCATTTGCAATAGCCCAACTCGCTGGAATTCAATGCTCCTCATGTTTGACCGCCTGCTACAACAGGAGAAAGCCATCAATGAGTATTTGTACAGCTACGGTGCTAGGTCAGGCTCTTGGGAGCTGGGCATTTTCTTGCCGAGGTACTGGACACTCATGCGTAATGCCTGCAGGCTCATGCGATCGCTTGAGGAGGTAACCAACTTGGTGAGTCGCAGTGAAGGCGCCATCAGTGACTTGATCCCATATGCTTTCTTCCTGGAGCGTGCCGTGCGTAGAGTGGTGAATCAAGCTGTGGACGAGCATGAACAGGAAGAGGCGGAAGAGTTGTGGGAACCACCATCACAACCAGAACAAGATTTGTCATCAACACCTGCAGCACAGAGGAGGGGGGAGGAGGATGAAGAGTCGTCTGGGGAAGAGGGGTCAGATGAGGAAGGTGTTTTTTTTATTTAGGAGGAGGCGGAAGAACAACCACAGCAGGCATCACAGGGGGCTTGTGCTGCTCCCCTTTCTCGTGGTATTGTTCATGGCTGGGAGGAGGAGGAGAACTTACCTGACATTACTGAGGAAGAACAAGAGGAGATGGATAGTAGGTCGGCATCCATCTTTGTGCAGATGGGGGCTTTCATGCTGTCCAGTCTGTTGAGGGACCCCTGTATAAAAAAACTCAAGGGGAATGACCTGTACTGGGTGGCAATGCTACTAGACCCTCAGTATAAGCACAAAGTGGTGGAGATGTTACCAAATCACCAGAAGGCAGAAAGGATGCAGCACTTGCACAACAAGCTGGCAAGTATGCTTTACAGTGTGTTTAAGGGTGATGTCACAGCACAACGCAATAAAAGTACCACTGCCAGTAATCTTCCTCCTCCCATGTCCACACAGGCAAGGACAGGACGCTCTAGTGATCTCATGGTGATGTCAGACATGTGGACATTCTTTAGTCCAACGCCTCGCCTTAGCCCTACCGGATCCACCCTCCACCAATGCATTGACCGGCAGGTAGCCGACTACCTGGCCTTAACTGCGGGTGTAGTCACTCTGAGCAGCGATGAAACCCTGGTGCGCAGGCTTGACCTGTGGCCAGAGCTGTCCCAATTTGCCATCCAACGTCTGGTATGCCCTGCCTCAATCATCCTGTCAGAAAGGACCTTCAGCACAGCTGGAGGCGTTGTTAGTGAGAAGAGAAGTCGCCTAGGTCAAAAAAGTGTTCAGTACCTCATCTTTATTAAAATGAATGAGGCATGGATCCCGGAGGGCTACTGCCTGCCTGAAGACAGAAGTCAGTCCCCACACACAGAAACTCTGTCTGCATGCCGTGTGACTGCCTGCCCCAAAACTAAGTTGGTCCTCACACAGCATCTCTGCCTGCAGGCCGCTTGACTGCCTTCTCCACCACCACCAACAGGGTCCAGGACTCTAGGTGGATTCCTGAATTTTTAATGCCGCTGCTGGCAGCGGCCGCTAACAAAAGCAATAATAATTTTTTTCTGGTGCATGTACATGCCTGCCTAATTTTTCTGGGTGCACTGTGGCTGCAACAACAAAACTAAAGGCATGTAAATGTGTAAATTCCCCTTCGTGATCGTTACCTTGCTGCAGTGAAGGGGCTTGCGTATCACAGTGAAGCAATGACCGCCGGCTATATGAGTGTGTTGGGGGGCACACCTGACCCAAGATAATAAGGTCGTTGCTTCATTGTGGACAGACCAAATTCGATCAGCTGGACATACACTGTTGTTCTATCATTGAGCTACCTCAGCCTGGTGACCATATGGACTTGAAAACCGCTATCGCCTGCACTCTCGCCATGGTGGGCACCAGTCCAGCACGGCCATCACTACACAAACAGCTGTTTGCGGTGCGTTACACAGTGAGTTTGGTCTGTCAGTGTGAAGCAGTACACTAATTACACTACTTGATTGATGTACACACATGCAAGATGTTTTAAAGCACTTTATGCCTCCAATTTAGCATTGCAATGTGATTTCTGCCCTTAAAACGCTGCTACGCATCAAATCCGTATTGCCATGCCCCCCCTTGAAACATCTTTCCATCACTTTCGTGGCCAGAATTAGTGTGTGAAGTTTTGAAAGTTCGCCTACCCATTTAAGTCTATTGCGGTTCGCATGGTTCGTGCGAACGCAAACTTTCACGGAAGTTCGCGTTCAAGGTTTGCGAACCTAAAATCACAGGTTCGAGTCATCTCTAATCATAAAATCTTTACTTTCCCTGATTTACTTTCTAAAATTTATCACAGGCAGCAACATCTTCAGTACTGGCAAGTGATCTCTGCGGAATGTTTACTGTGACTTCCAAAGCCAGTGCAAAAACATAGCTGGTCTGCCAGAATGCTCTGGGGATGAGAATTCTGCAATATAAACCTCAGTGGGAGGGTGGGGCTACATTATTGTTGGTATTGATTTATAAAGCATCAACATATTCTGTATCAATATAAAGCAATAAATAGCTATAGGAGGCATGGGTGTCCGCAGGAAAAATTTTCAGGGGTGGGGGAAAAAAGGGGGAAGCCATGTGATGCAAGCAGCGTGCCAAAAAAATAGGGGAAACAGTGCAGTGTGCTTAGCATGCCACACCACAAATGTGCGTGGCCATAGACCAGGATGTGGGTGTGGTCTCAGGTGGAGCCAAATTTACATGAACTTAGCAATGGTGGATCATTAGCCTAGGACTATAGTAGGAATTGGATTGCACCTCTGGCACAGGTGTCTCCCAGTTTAGGTAGTGAAAGGGACCTTCCTTGTTTAGTGACAGGGACCCCCCAGCTTAGGAGATGACAGGTGCCCCATGTTTTGGTAATGTCAGGGACCCCCCATGTTTAGTGACAGTGACCCACCCTAGCTGAGGTTAGTACCAGATGCCAGCCAGTTTAGGTAGTGACAGGTGCCCCCCAGTTTAGGTAGTGACAGGTGCCCCCCAGTTTAGGTAGTGACAGGTGCCCCCCAGTGTAGGTAGTGCCAAAATTTCCAATACAAGGATCGCACAAACGTCGGTAGGTAGGCTGGTGCTGGAACCCCAGGCAATGTGCAAGTAATTTTCATGAAGGAGTCCGCACACAAACCGTAGAAGCAATAAACGTGAAGTATTTATTCTCCCATCACATACATGTGCAGACACGGTCTGACCTGCTTAGGTCGATGCACGTTTCGGGGCCACGCAGGGTCCCCTTTGTCAAGACAGATAGCAGATAAGACATACACAGTGTAGGTAGTGACACAATGTTTAGGGACAGGGATTCCCACTCACCATAGTTCCAGCAGCCAGCCCAGCATCAGACCTCAGAATTAGCTGGCGACCAGTGAGAGCAGGCGCACGGTACCCCCGTGAACACTGTCACTTCTGCATATCAGTGCGGTGTCCGCAAGGTCCTAGCGCCGCCATTCACTGGTCGCCGGCTGATTCTGAGGTCTGACGCTGTGCTGGCTGCTGGCACTTAGGCAGCAGCAGTAATGTCTGGGGGGGGGGGGGGTGTTGACATCCAGGGGGGCATCTGGCCCATTTTGCCTCTATGTGCGGACGCCCATGATAGGAAGTGTTTCTGATGCTGAAACCAGGATACTTACCATAAAACATAAAACTGGGCATCCTGAATAATTTACTGCATTCTACTATACAGGGTATATTGTTACAGTGCCTCTTGGGAAGTTGTTAATAGTTTCAGTTGGGTAGTCTGCACTCATTTACATTTTTTGTGCACCACCACAATAGCGATGTGTCATGCATGTTTGTTTACTGTTACTGCATATTCATATATATATATATATATATATATATATATATATATATATATATATATATATATATATATATATATATACATTATTTTTTTCCCTCTGCATATATGCAATTAGCTGGCGCTTCTATACACAAGAGATCAGACCATTTTATATAGTGTAAGAACTGCTCTTTAGATGTAGTGTGCCTTTAGATTTTTCACTACCTATGCAATATTTCATCATCTATAGTGTAATTTATTTCTTCTGGTTTTAATATGTTACAGATGAGCGGTTGTATGTCTTTCCTGTTAGAGCATTACAACTTAGGCCACTTTAGCATTAGGCTAGTTCTACAACAGATACCTGTGGTGCTCTTCATGGTTCATGTGGTACTAATTTAAATAGGAAGTTGCACATATTTCATTGAAACACTTGGTAAAGCCAGCTTTCACAGAAGGGTGCAAATGATGGACTGTTCTCTGTGTGCAGCCGAACTGCTCTAAATGTGTCAGAGAGGGATATGGATCATTTCATTCACCCATCAGCTATGGTCCGCTGTGTGTACAAATCACAGTATAGTGTCATCCAACAGAATATTTCTGACAATACTGGAACATTTATGGTGCTGCCATTTTTAATAAGAGTTTTGCTACCCCGGTTTAACAATATCACTTGTTTAACTCTCTTGCTGCTTTCAACTTCTATGAGTCTTGCATCATTATTAATATTACCATTTTAATCATTGGCACTACTAGTAGTAGTGGTCAGATTGAACCATACAGGCTTAAATATCAATTAAAAATATATAAAATTATATTACATCCATTTTAATAGAAACGTAATCTTTGAAAATACATGGATCACTTTGTAATTACATGTTATTAAAAATGTATTTTCTTCTTCAACCTGCAGCCATCTATGACTTTACAGTATAGGCAAGGTAGATATTTGAAAATATGTGATCCTGCACCCATAGTGACAATACACCCCATCTCCATTCCCTCCATTATGACACACTCCAATAGGTGTGCAACACTCTGCTCTTTGGCTTCCAACAGCTTTTCTAATTAAATCATCTGGCTTTTAATCAAACTTTTCGCAGATATTTGGCTAAATTCCAAGTAATGTTAATGAGGAAATCTCAGGAAAATGACATTGTGTACTTATTGGAGTAGATCATTTGGAAGTATGCAAATGGGGTATAGCTACCATGATTGCAAAAAGGCATATTAAATAATCTGACCGGTTTAGAAAACAATATTTGGCTGCAGATTAAAATGGAGAGGTAGTTTTAATATTATTAGTTTCCAAAATGATTGATGTATAAATGATATATGTTACACTATGTATTTTTCCATTACAATGAATGTAATGTTTATGAATAGTAAAAGTAAAAACATTTTTGAGATTAAGGGATCCATCAGTTAATTGAAGGAATATGTAGTGTATTGTCTGAAGTGTCCTTCTAACCTATCTACATATGGGCAACACAAAACATATATTGAGAGTCAGAGTAAATGAACAGAAATATAACCTTGTGGCCTTAAAAGAGGATGCACTTTTGTGTTTTATGTCAGCAAGAAAGATCATCCATGATGCATCATTACTAAATATGCAAATAATTCCTTTATGTCCCTTAAATAAAAAAATGCCCTAAGCCATTGCATAGTGTGCCCATAGCCTGATTGTTTTACAAAGCTATACTAATCCATCATGCACACCCTTTGTTTCAGACTTCTTGGTCTTCATTAGTGCAAGGTATGGATTAATATTGCTCCTTGAGGTAGGACAAGGGCAATGATGAACCTGGACCACTAGGAATTTGTAAGGTAACAAAAAGACCCTTTACTAAAAGGCTATACTAAATATATTGTTAGCAGAGATGGCCTGAACCTCCGATTTTCGGTTCCTGAACCGGGTTCGCGAACTTCCGCAAAAGGTTCGGTTTGCGTGAACTTACGCAAACCGCAATAGATTTCAACAGGGAGGCGAACTTTGAAAAATAGAGACACTTATGCTGGTCACAAAAGTGATGGAAAAGATGTTTCAAGGGGTCTAACTTCTGAGTTTTTGCATGGATGAGTGGGATAGATGCCAAAAGTCCCTGGGGAAAATCTGGATTTGACGCAAAGCAACGTTTTAAGGGCAGAAATCACATTGCATGCTAAATTGCAGGCCTAAAGTGCTTTAAAACATCTTGCATGTGTATACATCAATCAGGGAGTGTAGTTAGAGTTCTGCTTCACACTGACACACTAAACTCACTGTGTAATGAACCACAAACATCTGTTTGCATAGTGACGGCCGTGCTGGACCGGTGCGCACCATGGCGAGAGTGCATGCCATGGCGGTTTTCAAGCCCATATGGTCAGGCTGAGGTAGCTGAATGACAGAACAACAGTGACTGAGAGTCCAGCTGATCGAATTTGATCTGTCCACAATGAAGCAACAACCTTATTATCTTCTTGTATGTAGGTAGGCATAGGTAGGTGCCCCAGTAGATAGCTAGGCATAGGTAGGAGTCCCAGTATAGGTAGGTAGGCATAGGTAGATGTCCCAGTATAGGTAGATAGGCATAGGTAGGTGCCCCAGTAGTTAGCTAGGCATAGGTAGGAGTCCCAGTATAGGTAGATAGGCATAGGTAGGTGTCCCAGTATAGGTAGATAGGCATAGTTAGGTGCCCCAGTAGTTAGCTAGGCATAGGTAGGAGTCCCAGTATAGGTAGGTAGGCATAGGTAGGAGTCCCAGTATAGGTAAATAGGCATAGGTAGGTGCCCCAGTAGTTAGCTAGGCATAGGTAGGAGTCCCAGTATAGGTAGGTAGGCATAGGTAGGTTCAATAGTATAGGTAGGTAGGCATAGGTAGGTTCCCTAGTATAGGTAGGTAGGCATAGGTAGGTGTCCTAGTAAAGGTAGGTAGGCATAGGTAGGTGTCCCAGTATAGGTAAGTAGGTGCCCCAGTAGTTAGGTTGAGTCCAGGTCACCTATTGATAGCATTGGGCATGCATATTTTTGTCTGTGTCTGTCCCGTATTTTTATACGCGTACCATGCGTCTGTTTTTCCGCATCGCGGTGGCAATAGGACGCCAGTAGAGGCGTCATTGCATACGTCCTTCCGCATTGGTTGTCATGTGACGGTGGTTGCCATGGCGACGACGGCGGGCAGCGCTCGGTGTTCCTTTGTTTACAGTTTTATACTGTATATGACACATCCAAACCCATGCCCTCTGCATCATGATGCCCTGGATTCCTCCCAGGATCTTTTTAGATGCTTAACAGGTGCTATAGATCAGAGTTAGAAATTTTTCTATTCATATGTTTATGTTACTGCAATGACATCATGCATTTCAAAATGTTTGACCAATGGAGTGGGAGGGCGGTACCCTTTGTGGACAAGCCCTGTAGTTCCCCATCAGGTCCAGTCATTTGCATAGGTTCCTCTGATTGGTTGCCTTGTTGGAGCTTTGACTATATAAAGAGCATGTCTGCAGTTGTTCATTTGGCTGTGTGGCGTGAACAAGGACTGTGATGGTCCGAAACGGTGGACCGTAGCCACTATGCAGCTTTAATGTTTGTATTTTTATGATCCAATAAAATAATCTTCTGATTAAAAGAGCTGTGCTGGATTGTTTTGGAGAAACCAGTAGTTAGGTAGGCATAGGTAGGTGTCCCAGTATAAATAGTTAGGCAGGGCCTGGCTGGCACAGTAATAGCAATCACCAAGGTCCAGATGCAACAGATAGGGCTGTATAATGCAGTGTCAGTGGGCAACACACAAAAAAAAACACATCAGGAGAACATTAGCTCTCAAAAGAGCTGTTGAGGGGTGCTATTTTAGCAATAACAATCAGCCAGGAGCAAGCTAACAAGCTTACAAGAGCCTAACTAATCTTTCTCTATGAGAGTCTGCCAGCAGCTGTCCCTTCACTAATTAATACAGGCACAGGAGAGAGTGTAGCCTAATTGGCTACAATGTGCCTTCTGACTGTGATGTGGAGGGTCAAAGTTGACCCTAATGGTGCACTATGGGGGCGAACCGAACTTCCGGAAAAGTTCGCCTTATATGGCGAACACGAACCACCGGAAGTTCGCCTGGAACCATTCGCCGGCGAACTGTTCGGGCCATCTCTAATTGTTAGTAGTAATTGAGAGACAGAGGGCCATAACCTATGCCATGTGATAAGTAACTCGAGTGTGCAAGCTACTTATCACCTGGCCCTCTCACGAGGATTAAAAGCAGATCCAATTTCTGGCTGCACCAATACATAGGATGAGCGTTAAGAACATTACTAAGGTAAATGGTAGCTATTCACCTGAGCATTGCTCCTATGTGCTGGGTAAAGGGGAGCAAGGGTTTGTGGCATGGAGCTTTTCTTTAGTACCACAGCACTGCTGCTTCATTCCTTTGGAATGCGTGTGTGCACCAGTCTCTGTCACCCAAAGTTCGCTGCTAGCCACCGCTAAGGCCCGAAAGGTCCCCAGAACTCATGTAAGAGTGGGGCAAAATGCCTATACCTCCCCTACAGGGCCTGGTGCTTATTATAGACAAAGGGTGCTTCCCCACCTCTGCGCTCAGGTGGAGGTGGGGGTGACTTGCTCCTGGGTGGCTTACGTGTGAATATGGGAGTCTCTTTTAATAAGGAGACAACCAGATTGACCCTATACCTATTTAGTGTAAAATGTACACTTCAACTTTATTAAAAGGGGGCAAATTACCTTCTGTATTTTATTCTGTCACTAATTTCTTCTTTTAGTTGTTGCTTCTTTCTTCTGTCTGCTCTTTTAATCATCGTGGATGAATCTCCTCCTGGTCTATGCTCCCTGCTGGACTACCACAGCTGTTACCCACTGCTCTGATGGTCTCAACCCCTGCAGCATTATTCCTCCCAGCAGCTCCACCATGCACCCCAGGTCCCGTCACTCCTCAACCCAAAGCACCAGCAAACATCCACCACCCCTCACTGCTTAGGGAGGATTCTCATTGGTTCAGACCAATGGGGAGCTTCAAAGAATATTTTGCTAGGCTCACAGTATTACAGAGAGAACGCTTGCTAGCAAGGAGCAACATGGCAGCAGATGTTTGTGATGGTGATGTTTGCTGACCTGTGATGTTTATATTTGCTGACCCGTTACAGTGATGCATGGCTGACTCGCTGGGAGGACCGGGGACCAGTGCTGTGGCAGTGGGGAGTGATGGGGCTGGTGGTACCAGCACAGGTTCAGCTGGTAGTAATATGCAATGGCTATAGTGCATCAGAGAGCTATGGGGTTCTTCTTAGTAAAGGAGGTTCTCAGATACTAGGTTACTGCAGCAGAAGATGTGCGTTAGGGACTTTAGACCTGCTCCTTAGCAAGTTTAAGCCAACTTTCATGTTGGACTGGAAGCATCACTTCCTGGCAGTATGAAAAGATATATAAAATTGCCCAGGCAAATTTTGTAACACCTTGCCAAGAGGTAAGTTTAATTGGACCAGACAACGTTATCATTACCTGATTTTAGAACTCACCAGGGCTTAACGGTGGCTAGTTCAGGAATAGGATATGGACCTAAGTCTTTTATTGATCATTAACTTGGAGCGTGTGCCTATTGGATGCTTCATTTTATTTGGTTTGACTATTTTGTAAGATCAACCACTTTGGTACCACAGGTTTTTTTCCCCTTAAACACCACAACAATTTTTTCATATCATGTTCCTCCCATTCATTCACCAATAACTTTATCACGATTGTTTTTGTGGGAAAAACTAAGCTTTCTTTGGGGGACACCTTTTAGGAAGAATTATTTTATTTCTTATGCATTTTAAAGAGAATAAGAAAAAAATTAATTATTTCTCAGATTTCAGCCACTATAGTTTGAAAATAAAAAGTGCTAGTGTAGCTAAAACCCAAACATTTTATTTGCCCATTTGTCCTGGTTATTACAACATTTCCATTATGTCCATAGTACAATGTATGGTGACATTATTTTATTTTGTAAATAAAGGTGTATTTTTTCCATTTTGTGTTTCTTTATACTATATAAATAATTAAAAGCCCTTATTTGCAAAAATAACAGTAATATACCCTCATGACGTGCTGTCATGATCGCTGCTGCAGCAGGTATTGCTGGAAGTAGTAGTGCTGCAGCTCAGGCAGTTCTGATCTCTTTCCATGCAAGCTGCATAGCTTTGTCTGCCTTTCCCTGCTGTCAGCTTGTGACTGATTATCATTCACCTGTGTGGGAATCTGCATGTCTGCTCCCATTGGATGACCTCATTATAAAGATCTGCTTCCTGCAGGACTCCTCGGGTTTTCATAGCTTCAGTTTAAGCCTGTCTTGCTGTCGCTTCAGCCCCCGATCGTGTTTCTTGTTCTAAAGATACTTTGCTGGTTTTGCATCATATATTGGTTCATTGCCCATATATATGCATACCAGCACGTTTATTATTTTCCTTGTATTCGTGTTACGTTGATACATCAGTGACGCTGATATATACGTACACGAACTGTTTATATCCTGTGTTCAGTTAGTCAGTTCCAGCACGTTTTGGTGGTTGCGCGTATCGTGATCACCTGTGCTGAGCTAGTTATCCTGTTCCTGGTCCTGTTTGTGGATTGCGTTCATCTCTGCGAGGAGATAACGAATCCTTCTGAATCCTGTCCTGTTACCGTTTGTGGATTGCGTTCATCTCTGCGAAGAGATAGCGAATCCTTTTGAGTCCTGTTCCCTGTATCGTTCCAGTCCTAAGTCAGTGTTCCTGCTTATGTCATATATCGGTTCATTGCCGATATATACATATGTTAGTCAGACGTTACAAATAGTTTCATTGATAGCTGTAATTGTAATACGCTAGGAAATCATACTTATTGTATATTTATCTGTGTTACGTTCATCTATCTTGATCCTTCTATTTCCTGACTATCCTGTCCTGTCTTTGTGAGGCACGCCATCGCTGCAAACGCATTGGCTGCCTCATTCCAGTCTGTCTTGTTTTGGACGCTTGCTGTCACTAAGTAGCGGCTAGCTAGCAAGCGTTCATTCTGTCTACCTGTCCTGATCTCCTCAGTTCTGGTTTATGCGCTCAGCGCTACTTTGCGCTGAGACGTTATAGCGAAAGCATTGTTTGTGGCTGTCGGATCTGCACCGGCTCTGTGCGCCATAATCTCCTTTTGGAGTCAGTCCTCCCCTCCACTATACTAGGGATAGCCTGTTTCCTTGTGCTAGTGTGTGTACCTCCTCCACGTCAGCTCATGCGTTGCATGCTGACTGTGGAGAATACACCACCAAGCCTTACATTATGAAAACCCCATTACCAATCCCCATTGTGGGGGGGATTCCCAGAAAGTATGACACGGTTAATTATGGTTCCTGTTCCTTTAAGAAATATGAAGAACTTAACTCTGAAACAGAAAATGAGTTTTTCTCTGAATGTGCCAGGTTCCTGGCCAATCCCGATCTCCAAGCGACTCCTGTTTCAACCTGGGCACTCCAACTAAGTTATATTTTGTTTAAAGGGGAATTATTTCAGTGGGCATTTGATGTTCTCAATCATTCCGATTTGAAAGAGAGACCGCTGGAATTTCTAGCGTTTGTGATCCATAACTGGTTGCGCATAGATCCATTGCCTTTTCCTCTAAATGAACTCCTGGCAGCAGGCCAATCAGCTTCCCCTTCAATTGTTTGCAAAAATGATCAGCAAGCAGAGAGTGTTCCTGATAATTTTCCTGCAGCTTTGAATAAATCACCAAAGGCAGCAGGGTCTAAGGCAAAACGCAAACGTTCTAAGAAACGTGTCCGATCTGCAGAGTCGTTATCCTTAGCGACTGAGACCTATAATGAGATTCTGCCATTAACAGATAATGAAATGCAATTGTCTTTCAGGGGAGTTAAATGGACTTATGAAACTACTAATGAACTTTCCTCCCTGGCTAGGGAAAATAAAGATTTTTGTTTAACCTCCCTGGCGGTTTATTTATTTTGCCAGGGAGGCTGAAATGGGGTTTTTTTTAAATAAAAAAAAAAATATTTCATGCAGCCAACTGAAAGTTGGCTGCATGAAAGCCCACTAGAGGGCGCTCCGGAAGCGTACTTTCGATCGCCTCCGGCAATCGAAAGTAACAAGATAGGCCGCAATGAGCGGCCTATCTTGTTTCGCTTTCCTCGTCGCCATGGCGACGAGCGGAGTGACGTCATGGACGTCAGTCGACGTCCTGACGTCAGAGCCGCCCGATCCAGCCCCTAGCGCCGGCCGGAACTGTTTGTTCCGGCTGCGCTGGGCTCGGGCGGCTGGGGGGACCCTCTTTCGCCGCTGCACGCGGCGGATCGCCGCGGAGCGGCGGCGATCAGGCAGCACACGCGGCTGGCAAAGTGCCGGCTGCGTGTGCTGCTTTTTGCAGAATGCAAATCGGCCCAGCAGGGCCTGAGCGGCGACCTCCGGCGGCATACCCCGAGCTCAGCTCGGGATTACCGCCAAGGAGGTTAAAAGAATTATCTGAGTATGATTATGAGGAGATATTACAGAGTATTGAACAAATCAACTTATTTGTGAACCAAGGGAAGTTTGCATACACTACAGTTCAACACTTGCTACAGGTTTTGGAGATTCTTAAGAATAAGGAATCTGCCAATCACCTGCTAATTAACCCTATACATGTGCCTGCCACAATCATATCTGCAGACTGTGATCAGCCTAAATGTTTCGCTGTTAAGTATGCATGGGATCCTCCATTCGAGAGGGGAGAGATGGAAGCCCTGGTCTGTGAATGGAAGAATGATTCAAGTTCATTTTGTCAATTTTACAGTGCAAAAAGTGAAATGGTATTGAATGCATGCATTAAGTCAGCCTATAACCTAATAGAGACTGGTGTGTGTAGGTATGACTGTGTGGCTCCTTTGATTGATGTGTGGGAACTGACTTTGGATGATTTTTATGTGACTCCGAATTCGCAAATTTGGCGTTCTGACCCGCCTGCTTCAGCACCTTTCGCTGATTCAGCAGGTGATTCGGAGCTCTTTTTGTGTGAAATTGAAGTTCCTGCAATTCCACCCTGTACCATGGATAACTCAGTGTTACTTCCCAGTAAAACAGAAGCCACTGATACTTTCTTAACCTTGCCCTGCACAAATTTCTCAGCAGAGAATCCAGAGGTCCTGCTGACTTCCGAGTCCAGTCTAGCCAGTACTCATGAGTCTTTGTTCAGTGAAACAGACACCAGAAAAATCTTGCCTGCCTCTGCAAACACTTCTGCAGAAATTACCTGTGTTAATAAAGTTCAACTCATGTCTGATCCAGCAGATGCCAATAGATGCACTACATCAGTTTCCGAGTCCCAGCAATCCTGTCTAGAAACCTCAGAACCCCAGCATCTGAATTTTCCAATTGTACAAATGAATGGTGATTCAGATGCGCAAACATTGTGTCTTGATCTTCCTGTTTCTACACCTCGCTCTAGTTTCGTGAATAGCTCAGAGCATCTGCTATGTGAACCTGAAATCGCAGAATTATTACCTTGTTCAGAAAATGTTCCAGTAAATTTGCCCTGTACCATGAATTGTGCAGTAGATCTCTCCTATGAAGCTCAGGTCACAGAATCCTTATGCTGTCCTGCAGGTGCTTCCATGGTTTTGCCCTGCAATATGGACTGTTCAGTGATCCTGTCCAGTGAAGCTGGAGTCGCAGAGTCCTATGCTTCACCCAGTACTTTGGATACTTCAAACCCTCTAGCAGAAGACTCTGAGGCACTGCTTACCTCAGTGGGTGTTGCAGCAATATTCACTTGTTTAGCAGCTGTCTTAGAATTAAAGTCCACTCTAAATAAACTTGATGAATCTTTGTCTGATGAAGCAGAAGTCATTGAAATATTGTCCTCGTCAGCAAGTGTCTTAGATACCTTGCCCTGTACACAGTCTTTAACCACCCTGGCGTTCTGATTAAATCGCCAGGGTGGCTGCGGGAGGGTTTTTTTTGAATAAAAAAAAAACTATTTCATGCAGCCAACTGAAAGTTGGCTGCATGAAAGCCCACTAGAGGGCGCTCCGGAGGCGTTCTTCCGATCGCCTCCGGCGCCCAGAATAAACAAGGAAGGCCGCAATGAGCGGCCTTCCTTGTTTTGCTTAGATCGTCGCCATAGCGACGAGCGGAGTGACGTCATGGACGTCAGCCGACGTCCTGACGTCTGCCGCCTCCGATCCAGCCCTTAGCGCTGGCCGGAACTTTTTGTTACGGCTACGCTGGGCTCAGGCGGCTGGGGGGACCCTCTTTCGCCGCTGCTCGCGGCGGATCGCCGCAGAGCGGCGGCGATCGGGCAGCACACGCGGCTGGCAAAGTGCCGGCTGCGTGTGCTGCTCTTTATTTGATGCAAATCGGCCCAGCAGGGCCTGAGCGGCAGCCTCCGGCGGTGATGGACGAGCTGAGCTCGTCCATACCGCCCAGCTGGTTAACCAATATTGTGGAGTCCCTCTCCAGTGTTGTAACAGCCGAGGAACTCCAGCCCTGTCCTCTGAATGTTTCAGAAGTCTTGCCCTGTAACATGAATAATTTTGATTCTCTGGTCAAAATAACAGAAGTCTCAGAATTTCAGTCTGATTTAGTAAGCGTTCCTGAAACCCTGCCTTGTATTTTGGAAAATTCTGATTCTCTGGCCGGTGTGGCAGAGATTCCGGAGTTCCCTTCCTGTCCAGGGAATTCCTCAGATTTGCCCAGTTCAGTGGGGGATGCTGTAATATTGACTTGTTTTGCAGCTACTTTGGAGCCCCAATCCCAGGTACTAGATGAGTCTCTGTCCAGTCCAGAGGAAGTTGTGGAATTCCTATCTAGCTCAGGTCATACATCAGAAGACTTGTCCTGTCTTGTTTATGCCCCTGAACATGATTTGTAAACAACCTTGCTAGAATCAGCGACATCCAAGTCTGTTCCTGCATTCTTTAGTGAGAGTCCAGTGCTTGTGAAGTCTAGTCATGATGAATTTTTGTCCAGTCCTGGTTTCGGTCCTATCTTGGCTGACCCTGAGGTTCACAGTTCCTTGACATGCCCAGAAGTTTCTCTTGTACCAGTGTGCCCAGATGTGCTTTGTGAGCCAGAATGCCCAAGTGTGTCTAAGGTGTTAGTGTACTCAGATGCTTCCTTAGGGGAGACATGTTCTGATGTTGCCAGTCTGCCTGCATGCCCAGAGATGGTTCTGGTCCCTGAAAGCCCTGATCTTGATGTTTGTCCTTGTAACCCTGACTCGGGAATTGCCATAGGTTCCATGGGGATTCTTGATAGTTCTCCATGTTAGCCTAAAGGGCGTTCTGACCTTTTGGGATCTCTTTGGAGCTTTAAAGTGTTCTGGGAGATCTCTGAGAAAGCTTGTCCTGGTACCTTGGACTGGTTCAACAGTGGGTTTTGTGTTGGTAAAGACAGTTCCGGTGGGCATTGCAAAGGCTTTGGCATTTTTGAACGGTTCCTGGAAGGCGGTGGGTATCGCTCAGGGAGTTTCGGAGGGCTTTCTTCTGGAAATCATGGTTCTGATGGGTGTCACACTGGGGATTGTAGTGCTGATGGGCATGGTTCTGTGGGTTCTGGTTCTGATGGGTCCAGTCTTGTGGGGACTGATTCTGGAATTTGGTCTTGCCGGGCTGTCCCGGTCATCATGAATTATCAGTCAGACTGTTTTGTTTGGAATTTCAGTTTTGAAAAGCGTCTGGAATCCGCTTTTAAGGGCGGGGGTACTGTCATGATCGCTGCTGCAGCAGGTATTGCTGGAAGTAGTAGTGCTGCAGCTCAGGCAGTTCTGATCTCTTTCCATGCAAGCTGCATAGCTTTGTCTGCCTTTCCCTGCTGTCAGCTTGTGACTGATTATCATTCACCTGTGTGGGAATCTGCATGTCTGCTCCCATTGGATGACCTCAGTATAAAGATCTGCTTCCTGCAGGACTCCTCGGGTTTTCATAGCTTCAGTTTAAGCCTGGCTTGCTGTCGCTTCAGCCCCCGATCGTGTTTCTTGTTCTAAAGATACTTTGCTGGTTTTGCATCATATATTGGTTCATTGCCCATATATATGCATATCAGCACGTTTATTATTTTCCTTGTATTCGTGTTACGTTGATACATCAGTGACGCTGATATATACGTACACGAACTGTTTATATCCTGTGTTCAGTTAGTCAGTTCCAGCACGTTTTGGTGGTTGCGCGTATCGTGATCACCCGTGCTGAGCTAGTTATCCTGTTCCTGGTCCTGTTTGTGGATTGCGTTCATCACTGCGAGGAGATAACGAATCCTTCTGAATCCTGTCCTGTTACCATTTGTGGATTGCGTTCATCTCTGCGAAGAGATAGCGAATCCTTCTGAGTCCTGTTCCCTGTATCGTTCCAGTCCTAAGTCAGTGTTCCTGCTTATGTCATATATCGGTTCATTGCCGATATATACATATGTTAGTCAGACGTTACAAATAGTTTCATTGATAGCTGTAATTGTAATACGCTAGGAAATCATACTTATTGTATATTTATCTGTGTTACGTTCATCTATCTTGATCCTGCTATTTCCTGACTATCCTGTCCTGTCTTTGTGAGGCACGCCATCGCTGCAAACGCATTGGCTGCCTCATTCCAGTCTGTCTTGTTTTGGACGCTTGCTGTCACTAAGTAGCGGCTAGCTAGCAAGCGTTCATTCTGTCTACCTGTCCTGATCCCCTCAGTTCTGGTTTATGCGCTCAGCGCTACTTTGTGCTGAGACGTTATAGCGAAAGCATTGTTTGTGGCTGTCGGATCTGCACCGGCTCTGTGCGCCATAATCTCCTTTTGGAGTCAGTCCTCCCCTCCACTATACTAGGGATAGCCTGTTTCCTTGTGCTAGTGTGTGTACCTCCTCCACGTCAGCTCATGCGTTGCATGCTGACTGTGGAGAATACACCACCAAGCCTTACACGTGCATATTAAAAAAAGCTGAGTCGCCAGCTGATGGATCCCTAGTTCTCCCCATATCTAGTGCTCCCTGTGTCCTTTTTAAAGTGTTGGTAGTGGAGTGCACTCACCTGTCCACCAGTGCGCTCAATCCTGTGTCCTAACTTCATCCCAGTTGGCCACTAGTTCCCTGGAGCCCTGCTACATATATGCAGTCACGTAACGTATATGCCATCAGGTCACAAAGAACAGATGAGCACTGTACTGCCAACACTCTGCAGAGGGCCCAGGGGAGCACTATTTTAGATGAGGGAGACCTAATGGGTCGATCGGTTGGTCTTAAATATGCCGCTGCTACTCCAGTGCCCCTTTACATCTGGAGCAATTGATAATTTTGATAAATTTCAGCTGGAGATCAATTGAAATTATGACTAGGTCATATTGGGGCATCCATCTATCACAGTGATCAAATCTGCCAGGGAAAATTGATAAGAGTATGGACACTTTAAGATTTATGCTTTGAGGTTTGTTAAATTATTGCAATGTATCTTGTTGTCTTAAAGAGGATTACTTTTTTCTTTGTTATCTACAGTATATGTTTGGACATGCTTTAGACCTGAGCAAATTGACTTATCATTTTACTTATTTAGAAGGAAAAATGAGCGTCCAGAAGGATTAAAACTACACGCTTTGTTAAGAGGGGATTTCTGGTGGCAATGTAACCCTGCAGCCCAGCACTAAAATAAGGCAGTGCTACCCGATGTCTCACTGTAGTTAATAAAATCTGGACACTAAAAAAACAATTACAGGCAACATCTAAAATGAAGATGAAATCATACACATTATGGAGGATTTAGAATAAGCTTAAACTGTGCATTTAGCTGTTGATTACAAAACGTAGGAAGAATGTTTACAGAACACAGTCTGAGTCATGTGTAGATCTTGCAAATTATCTTGCGAAACAACATGTCAAGAGTATCATACTATCACATAACTTTATTGTGGCAATGGTTTATTTATATACTGTAGATTACTCTAACAAAAGTGCTAAATGTGCACATACTGTAAGTAAATGCAGAGAATACTTAAAGAGATCTCGCGCTGAAGCCCAGGATTAAAATCGCATACATATCCTGAGAGAGGGAAGCTGATCTATAGCGCGGACCCTCTCTACATTGGGGGCCGCGCAGCTCTTCTTCCTGGTGTGGGGTCAAGCAGTAGCCGCACAAGCCCGCTCCAGCTTATTGCACATGCACGGGCGGGCTGGGTCGGCTATTGTCCACCCACACTGGAGCAGGAGGAGCTGTGCAGCCCTGTTAGGATTAGCGACAATGCATTATTGGTAATCCTCTGGGGATACCTGATGACGGCTGAAGGCCGAAACTAGTCTGGACGAGAGCGGGCTATGCACCTGACTGAGATTGCAATTGTTGCTCTGAGCACCACAAGGGTGGGAAGCGAACTATCTGGAGAGGGTCCTAATGGTCTAGGACCCTCACTATGTGAGTGCCTTTTGTATATGCCCGAGTAATGCATTTTTACCAATACATTTGCCCTATATTTTATCCCCTGAGAGAATCCCTCTTTCTTTTTCTTGGGGTACACGGAGTTGCACAACAGGCATCCACGATACAGGAGCGATCTCTGGAGGTGGATTGGAATATTCTTACATCTACAACAAAGTAATACCTGGCGCTGTGGTGTTGTTTGACAAGAAACTAATATTGTTTAAAAGAAAATATGGCAGCCTCCACATCCCTCTTGCTTCCATTGGCCTTTAAAATGACTCTATGACAAAATGTTTAGCCTTATTTCTTCTATCCTATAAGTTCCTATACCTGTTCTAAAATGGTCTGGATTACTGTAGCCTTTTCTAGTTGCACTGTCTCTGTAATATATCAAATCTTCCTTTCTTTGTCAAGCTTTGTCGACCCAGGGAGGAATGGGCTGCCTCTGTTGTAATGAATAAAAGTTATGCACACTCCCTGCAGGCTCTGTGTGCTTTGTTTAAGCCTCACTCTCTGCTCTGCAGTTTGTGAGGCTGAGGGGGAAGGGAGCAGCCTGTCACATGCTGAGAAACTGTGAGAATCCCAGATTGGATTGCAAATAATTCACTATGTAATAATAGTATACATAGCATGTACATGCATAGCATGTACTATGGATCCAACAGAAATACTGTTATCCTGGAAGCCTGGGTTGATTTAGTGATCACACTTGAACATTAAATACCTCAGGACTAAATTACCCCCAATCGCAGGGACAGATGCAAGGTAGAAAGGTCCTGGTAACCTGAAGTCTCTGTCCCTGCGATTGGGGGTCAGTTAGTCCTGTGGAATTAAATGTTCAAGTGTGGTCACTAAATCAACTCAGGCTGTTAAGGATAACAGTATTTCTGTTGGATCCATAGTACATACTATGCATGCTATCAGTGATTGGACAGTAGCTGTGCACGTCACTATCTGCTGGCAGAGTGAGACTATATACAGTTTTTTTGTGATTACTGGGGACTGCAGCCCCATCACCACCTATTGCCATCTACTTTTGCTGTTTGTTGCCTAAATGGAGTTTCGGAGAGAACTTTTTATTGCTCCGTTTTTTGTTTTTAGGGGGGTTTAGTATTGTATTCAGAAGTTATTTATATGTTTTTCTATGAGATATGAGTGATCATTAATAAAGCAATTTATACTATTTTCATGCACTAAAGAGCCAATTGTCTTGTTTGTTGTATAAATGTTAGTAAATATTGGCATAATGCATGAAAATATTGATTATTAATACTTATCATGATAGCTTGATTCCCATTTGACTTTAGCCCTTCATTTAGAGGTATTTTGTTGCGTATTTTGAAAGTAAAGGTGCTGATAGACCGTATTAGTTTCAAGTTAAATTAGGATTATGTGAGGGTTAGGGTGAGGGCTCAGTTACTGTCTTATGCCATGGCTAGGGGTGTCTGCTAGTGGTGTGCAGAATTATTGCCTTAGGCTAGAGCTAGAAATCATCTGCTGGATTGGTCAGTACTACAATTCATTTCAAGCACCTACTGCTAGCTGAGGTTGTTGTTGAGTGTAGGGTTCCCGAGTGGCTTGAAATTCATATTAGGCCCAGAGCACACCAAAAACCTCTAGCAGATCCGCAGGTTTTTAAAGCAGATTTTCAGAGCGAGTCTAGGCATGTTTAGAGAGATTTTTAAACATCCCTAGCGTTTTTTGGGAGCGTTTTTGTGTAGCAGATTTCATATATTGTTACAGTAAAGCTGTTACTGAATAACTTCTGTAACAAAAACGCCTGCAAAATCGCTCTGATCTTGCGTTTTTCAGAGCGGTTTGAGCTTTTCCTATACCTTACATTGAGGCAGAAACACATCTGCAAAACGCAAAAATGCTGCAGGAGCCACGTTTACGGTTTGCTAAAAACCTCAAACCACTGGTGTGCATCATTCCATCGAGATACATTAGCCAAGCGTTTTCACAGGCGGCAGCGGTTTTGAAAACGCTACCAAAAACGCTTGGTGTGCATCAGCCCTTACTGAGGTTAATTTCTATGGGGATATTTCATCACCAGAATCATACAGAAACAACATATTGGTGTAGCTAATCAGCATGCAGGATAGGCTAAATTCTGGTTCCTTGATTGCAATTTATAGCAAATCTCTTAAAAATGGTCAACCCAGTTAGATGCAAGGTAACACTTTACATTTAAGGAAACATATGTAGAAGGGTCATCAAACTCACCATAAAAGATGTTAGTTTTGTCTGCACTAGCACTCGCCTTAATATTATATAAAAACACATCTTGTATATTTCTAGATTTAGGATAAACAGCTACTTACGCACATATAAAAATATTTTTGGGTTTTCATATATAATTTAAATGCTCAGAACATTTTCTCCCTTTTCCTTAAATCTTTTTTTTTTATTTTTGCCATATGCATTTTATACTTAGTTAACTGCATGCACTCTGATGTACTGATAAAAGCATAAGGTACAAAAGACAAACATAATGCCTTAAGCAACACTTCTTAATTAGTGAGGAAATGTTCCCTGCCAACATCACGTGACCTTTTAATCTGAAGCATTCCTTTGCCTTGCTGGGGCTGCAATCTGTTGCTCTGAGACTTGTTAAACATCTATGGTACAGTCCAGTCAATTCTAATATTGAGTACGCTGTCACTGATCATGGTAAATAATGATTCATAGCATACTCTGGTGTATAGCTACTTCATTTCAAGGCTTCCAGTTTGTCTATAAATTTGTAGCAGAAAAGATTTTTTTTTTCTGTAGCTCAAACCTATACATTTGACCTTGGTTTGCTAGCTGCCTTTGGCTATCCATTGCCTGCATTTCCTGGGAGATCCCTAGAAATGTAATGATTGACGTTTCTGGATTGAAAATATTTAAATAATTCACTTTCTCTGTAAAACTGATTTTAAACATGATGAAACTTTGATTTATCAAGGTTTTTTTTGTTTTGTTTTTTAATACATATTTCTACCAAGCATGAATAGTACCTTTTAGTAGCTCTACTATTGATTGAGCCTTGCAAGAATTTAAAGCCAATTGAAAATCAAGTAAATAGAACAGTGTTAGGTAAACAACACTATATAAATGAACTACTGTACATGGCTTTCTATGCATGAGTGTTGTGTGAACATGTTAACACATTTAGGGCTTGATTCACAAAGCGGTGCTAACCTACTTAACACGTCTAAAGTCTTTAGACGTGCTAACCAGGGTGCTAAGTAGGTTAGCACTGGATTTCTCAATCAGATCGCGCGCTAACTTTGCACGCGCAAAGTTTTACGCGCGCAAAGTCTTATGCGCGCTAAGTCCCAAAGGCTTTAATGGGCACTTCGCGCGGAGCGCCCTGCGCTCTGTGCAGTGTGCGCGTAAAGTTTTACGCGCGAAAACTCGTTTAGATGTGCTAAGGGGGTTTTCACAGGCGTGCTAACAGTTAGCACCGCTTTGTGAATCAAGTCCTTAAAATGAATCATCAGGTCAGGATACTACTCCTTATAGACACGCATACACATTGGATGACAGTCAAAGATTACAGAAAACCTAACGGCACTTGAAATATTTTAAACAGGAGTTTCTACAGAAATATGCACTTTCTGATTGAGCAACTTTGGCTATGCTCTCTGCCATGCAGCAATGTGACCAAGGCTAGGTACTGACTTTGACTATCTAGTGCCTGTACAATTGTGCAAGTGAAACGCATGTTTTTAATTCTTTCTTCAAACATTTTCAATTATTAATACCAAATTATTTGTGCCTTTCTCCCCTCTTATAGGGCAAGAAAGCCTTCTGTCATGCACTTACCTCTGAAAGCCGATTCTGGGAGCCGGTTGTCCAGACGCCCGGGCTCCTTACTCTGTATGCCCGCAGATGGGTACTGTCAGACACTCCCATAGGTGGGCACACGCGGTGTACTCCAGCAGTGCTATTAGCTGCTAAGGATTGTAGTTGAGGCCTATATTAGGCCTCAGGGTATATAAGTCCGCCTCTCTTAAAGCAATTCACCCATGATAACAATAGCTGCCTTCGGATATTCTGCTGGGTGCATTATTACTTCTTAGATTACCGGGTATGACCTTGCTTTGCCTCTAGCCCTTGTTATTGGATTGCTGCCTGGACCGACCTTGGAATGGGTTTGGCCTGATTTTGTCTCATCCTCTGGTGCCACGTTATTCTGATCTGCCATGTATGACTCCTGTATTGTTACTGGATTGGGTAACATTTTAAGATTTTTCACCGTGCTATCTGATCAACTGTTGCTGTCCAGGACTGTTTGAACTTCCCACCTGTAACTAATGTGGATCTGGTGGTACTCCTGTATTCTCAGCCTCAGTCCCTATACTTTGCACGTAGAAGTCCTGGGGTAACCATGGTTGGGTAGGTGTATCTCCGTCTCCTGTTTATGCGGGGGCTTGACTATAGGTGAAGAAGGTGGGGTCAGATTGAGGCAAAGGGTCTGAAAGAAGATGGGAGATCTGCCAGGCCTCACACCACATTTATGCATGAATGTGGAAGAGCCATATATTTAATTCTGTTAGTTTCTACAAAAAGAGTGCAGAGATACAAAGAGGGTAATGTCTCTGAAAATGTAAAGGTGCACTTTTCAAAAATTATAAATCATACATTTATAAACAACAACAAAAAAAATAAGTGTGTGCTGTTGGAGCACACAGCCTGTAAAGGTGTACAAAAATTAACTTATTTATCTCCAGCCATCCACAATGGTAGTACTGCTTGTATGCTAAATGGCAGATGGGAGCTGCCGCATACAAGTACTTTTAATATGCAGAAATATATATTTTTAAATCATACAGTCAAAGTAAAAAAATGCAATCCTTTCTGTACAAAAAAAAATCCAACAAAATAGCAAGGATCCCTTAAAACACTTACAACTACTTGTCCTCTATGCAGAGTGGTATTCCTCAGAAAATGTGGAGTCCATGGAGATGGACCTCCAACCCCTGAGTAATAATAGCCATCATAGTCCCTAATATTGGGAGTAGGCCATAAGTCCATAACCTCCTCCCCCTCCCCACCTTCTTTGCAGATGAGTATAGGGATTAGTGTTGGGCGAACAGTGTTCGCCACTGTTCGGGTTCTGCAGAACATCACCCTGTTCGGGTGATGTTCGAGTTCGGCCGAACATCTGATGGTGTTCGGCCAAACTGTTCGGCCATATGGCCGAACTAAGAGCGCATGGCCGAACGTTCCCCGAACGTTCGGCTAGCGCTGTGATTGGCCGAACGGGTCACGTGTAGTGTTGGGCGAACATCTAGATGTTCGGGTTCGGGCCGAACATGGTCGCGATGTTCGGGTGTTCGAGCCGAACTCCGAACATAATGGAAGTCAATGTGGACCCGAACTTTCGTGCTTTGTAAAGCCTCCTTACATGCTACATACCCCAAATTTACAGGGTATGTGCACCTTGGGAGTGGGTACAAGAGGAAAAAAAATTAGCAAAAAGAGGTTATAGTTTTTGAGAAAATCGATTTTAAATTTTCAAAGGGAAAACTGTCTTTTAAATGCAGGAAATGGTTTTCTTTGCACAGGTAACATGCTTTTTGTCGGCATGCAGTCATAAATGTAATACAGATAAGAGGTTCCAGGAAAAGGGACCGGTAACGCTAACCCAGCAGCAGCACACGTGATGGAACAGGAGGAGGGCGGCGCAGGAGGAGAAGGCCACGCTTTGAGACACAACAACCCAGGCCTTGCATGAGGACAAGAAGCGTGCGGATAGCAATTTGCATTTTGTCGCCATGCAGTCATAAATGTAATACAGATGAGAGGTTCAATAAACAATAAACAGTAATTGGTGTTGTCCAGAATGCGCACAATGCGTGGGTCGCGTTCAATGCAGTCCTAGGCCGAAGAGATCATAGCCTAGGGTCACAAAAACCTGTTTATTTGGGCAATTTCAATGGTGGCGAGTCTGACGTACATAAATCGCAGCAATGGCCGTTAGCAACGTCTGAATCTCACAAAATGTCTCATGCAGGTAGAAGACATATTGTTAGACTTGGGCTCCAAAGATGGGTTCCCCACATCTCTGCAAACCAGAGTTACAGGGCTCCAAATTTGGTAAAATCCCCCATAGGCTTTCATTGGGCCTCCTATTTACAGTTCCAAAATCTCACATCTTTTCAAAGGGCAATTGCTCAGCAGTGGCAAATTTTCTAGCATTGTAGAGACCCTTAGGGGGAACATGACTGGTGAGTTTCGGGCCCCTAGGCCAAAGAGGTCATAGCCTAGGGTCACAAAAACCTGTTTATTTGGGCAATTTCAATGGTAGTTATGCTGACGTACATAAATCTCAGCCATGGCCGTTAGCAACGTCTGAATTTCACGAAATGTCTCATGCAGGTAGAAGACATATTGTTAGACTTGGATTCCAAAGATGGGGTCCCTACATCTCTGCAAACCAGAGTTACAGGGGTGCAAAATTGGTAAAATCCCCCATAGGCTTTCATTGCCTCCCTATTTCACTTTCCAAAATCTCACATCTTTTCAAAGGGCAATTGCTCAGCAGTGGCAAATTTTCTAGCATTGTAGGGAACCATAGGTGGAACATGACTGGTGAGTTTCGGGCCCCTAGGCCAAAGAGATCATAGCCTAGGGTCACAAAAACCTGTTTATTTGGGCAATTTCAATGGTAGTTATGCTGACGTACATAAATCTCAGCCATGGCCGTTAGCAACATCTGAATTTCACGAAATGTCTCATGCAGGTAGAAGACATATTGTTAGACTTGGATTCCAAAGATGGGGTCCCTACATCTCTGCAAACCAGAGTTACAGGGGTGCAAAATTGGTAAAATCCCCATAGGCTTGCATTGCCTCCCTATTTCACTTTCCAAAATCTCACATCTTTTCAAAGGGCAATTGCTCAGCAGTACCAAATTTTCTAGCATTGTAGGGACTCTTAGGGGGATCATGACTGGTGAGTTTTGCCACTGCTGAGCCATTGCCCTTTGAAATGGTGTGAGATTTTGGAACGGTAAATAGTAGGCCCAATGAAAGCCTATGGGGGATTTTACCAATTTTGGACCCCTGTAACTCTGGTTTGCAGAGATGTAGAGACCCCATCTTTGGAATCCAAGTCTAACAATATGTCTTCTACCTGCATGAGACATTTCGTGAGATTCAGACGTTGCGAACGGCCATTGCTGCGATTTATGTACGTCAGACTCGCCACTATTGAAATAGCCCAAATAAACAGGTTTTTGTGACCCTAGGCTATGACCTCTTTGGCCTAGGGGCCCGAAACTCACCAGTCATGTTCCCCCTAAGGGTCCCTACAATGCTAGAAAATTTGCCACTGCTGAGCAATTGCCCTTTGAAAAGATGTGAGATTTTGGAAAGTTTAATAGGGAGGCAATGCAAGCCTATGGGGTCTTTTACCAATTTTGCACCCCTGTAACTCTGGTTTGCAGAGATGTAGGGACCCCATCTTTGGAATCCAAGTCTAACAATATGTCTTCTACCTGCATGAGACATTTCGTGAAATTCAGACGTTGCTAACGACCATGGCTGAGATTTATGTACGTCAGCATAACTACCATTGAAATTGCCCAAATAAACAGGTTTTTGTGACCCTAGGCTATGACCTCTTTGGCCTAGGGGCCCGAAACTCACCAGTCATGTTCCCCCTAAGGGTCCCTACAATGCTAGAAAATTTGCCACTGCTGAGCAATTGCCCTTTGAAAAGATGTGAGATTTTGGAAAGTGAAATAGGGAGGCAATGCAAGCCTATGGGGGATTTTACCAATTTTGCACCCCTGTAACTCTGGTTTGCAGAGATGTAGGGACCCCATCTTTGGAATCCAAGTCTAACAATATGTCTTCTACCTGCATGAGACATTTCGTGAAATTCAGACGTTGCTAACGGCCATGGCTGAGATTTATGTACGTCAGCATAACTACCATTGAAATTGCCCAAATAAACAGGTTTTTGTGACCCTAGGCTATGACCTCTTTGGCCTAGGGGCCCAAAACTCACCAGTCATGTTCCCCCTAAGGGTCCCTACAATGCTAGAAAATTTGCCACTGCTGAGCAATTGCCCTTTGAAAAGATGTGAGGTTTTGGAAAGTGAAATAGGGAGGCAATGCAAGCCTATGGGGGATTTTACCAATTTTGGACCCCTGTAACTCTGGTTTGCAGAGATGTAGGGACCCCATCTTTGGAATCCAAGTCTAACAATATGTCTTCTACCTGCATGAGACATTTCGTGAAATTCAGACGTTGCTAACGGCCATGGCTGAGATTTATGTACGTCAGCATAACTACCATTGAAATTGCCCAAATAAACAGGTTTTTGTGACCCTAGGCTATGACCTCTTTGGCCTAGGGGCCCGAAACTCACCAGTCATGTTCCCCCTAAGGGTCCCTACAATGCTAGAAAATTTGCCACTGCTGAGCAATTGCCCTTTGAAAAGATGTGAGATTTTGGAAAGTGAAATAGGGAGGCAATGAAAGCCTATGGGGGATTTTACCAATTTTGCACCCCTGTAACTCTGGTTTGCAGAGATGTAGGGACCCCATCTTTGGAATCCAAGTCTAACAATATGTCTTCTACCTGCATGAGACATTTCGTGAAATTCAGACGTTGCTAACGGCCATGGCTGAGATTTATGTACGTCAGCATAACTACCATTGAAATTGCCCAAATAAACAGGTTTTTGTGACCCTAGGCTATGATCTCTTTGGCCTAGGGGCCCGAAACTCACCAGTCATGTTCCACCTATGGGTCCCTACAATGCTAGAAAATTTGCCACTGCTGAGCAATTGCCCTTTGAAAAGATGTGAGATTTTGGAAAGTGAAATAGGGAGGCAATGAAAGCCTATGGGGGATTTTACCAATTTTGCACCCCTGTAACTCTGGTTTGCAGAGATGTAGGGACCCCATCTTTGGAATCCAAGTCTAACAATATGTCTTCTACCTGCATGAGACATTTCGTGAAATTCAGACGTTGCTAACGGCCATGGCTGAGATTTATGTACGTCAGCATAACTACCATTGAAATTGCCCAAATAAACAGGTTTTTGTGACCCTAGGCTATGACCTCTTTGGCCTAGGGGCCCGAAACTCACCAGTCATGTTCCCCCTAAGGGTCTCTACAATGCTAGAAAATTTGCCACTGCTGAGCAATTGCCCTTTGAAAAGATGTGAGATTTTGGAACTGTAAATAGGAGGCCCAATGAAAGCCTATGGGGGATTTTACCAAATTTGGAGCCCTGTAACTCTGGTTTGCAGAGATGTAGGGAACCCATCTTTGGAGCCCATGTCTAACAATATGTCTTCTACCTGCATAAGAAATTTCGTGAGATTCAGACGTTGCTAGCGGCCATTGCTGCGATTTATGTACGTCAGACTCGCCACCATTGAAATTGCCCAAATAAACAGGTTTTTGTGACCCTAGGCTATGACCTCTTCGGTCTAGGACTGCATTGAACGCGACCCACGCATTGTGCGCATTCTGGACAACACCAATTACTGTTTATTGTTTATTGAACCTCTCATCTGTATTACATTTATGACTGCATGGCGACAAAATGCAAATTGCTATCCGCACGCTTCTTGTCCTCATGCAAGGGCTGGGTTGTTGTGTCTCAAAGCGTGGCCTTCTCCTCCTGCGCCGCCCTCCTCCTGTTCCATCACGTGTGCTGCTGCTGGGTTAGCGTTACTGGTCCCTTTTCCTGGAACCTCTTATCTATATTACATTTATGACTGCATGCTGACAAAAAGCATGTTACCTGTGCAAAGAAAACAGACATTTCCCGCATTTAAAAGACAGTTTTCCCTTTGAAACTTTAAAATCGATTTTCTCAAAAACTATAAGCTCTTTTTGCTAAAAAAAAATTTTCCTCTTGTACCCACTCCCAAGGTGCACATACCCTGTAAATTTGGGGTATGTAGCATGTAAGGAGGCTTTACAAAGCACGAAAGTTCGGGTCCCCATTGACTTCCATTATGTTCGGAGTTCGGCTCGAACACCCGAACATCGCGGCCATGTTCGGCCTGTTCGGCCCGAACCCGAACATCTAGAAGTTCGCCCAACACTAATAGGGATAGATGCGGAGTTCATTCTCACCTCCAGTGCAAAGGACGAGGTAGAAGTAATTAATATTAGGCATTTGAGAGTAGGCCTCAGTGGTGGGGGACTTATAATGGAATAGAAAGCCAGACTGGATGTGCCCTTCTGACAGATGATCCAAAACTGCATTAAAAAAAGCAGAAAGTTGCCAGATTTTAAAAGTGTCGGAAATGCAAAACCAGATACACAAGCTCAAAAAACAAAATCCAAAACCTTGACCAACCCATTGATAGAGATGTAGCGAACGGTTCGAATGGTTCCAGGCAAACTTCGGTGGTTCGCGTTCGCCATGCAAAGGTGAACTTTTGCGGAAGTTCGATTCGCCCCATAATGCTCTATGGAGCAGAACTTTGACCCTCTACATCACAGTCAGCAGGCATATTGTTGCCAATCAGACTGCACTCACGCCTGGAGCCCCACCCCCCCTTATAAAAGGCAAGGTCCTTGTGCCGTTTTACTCACTCGTCATCTGCCTACACTAATTAGTTAAGGGACAGCTGCTACACACACTCTGCTTTCTGCTAGGGAGAGTTTAATTAGGCTCTTGTATATTACTCACTCCCTCCACCCTCCTTTCGGAGGGAGGAGGGTCTCATCTGCCAGGGAATTATAGTATTTCAAAAGCCAGCTTACATACTGTGGCTGGGAATTGAACCCAGGTCTCACTGTGTGGTGGGCAAGTACCTTAACTGCTGTACCACCAACACTACTAACTGAAGCTAGCCTAGCATGTACCATTTCTGCTCAATCCAAGAGAAAAATTAGACAAGACAAATAACATTTATATCACGCTTTTCTCCTTGCAGACTCAAAGCACCAGAGCTGCAGCCACTAGGGCACACTCTATAGGCAGTAGCAGTGGTAGGAAGACTTGCCTAAGGCCTCCTACTGAATAGGTGCTGGCTTACTGAACAGACAGAGCTGAGATTCGAACCCTGGTCTCCTGTGTCAGAGGCAGAGCCCTTAACCATTACACCATCCAGCCACTGCTCAAGGATTTGTAGCCAGGCATGGCCTTGCCTTTTGTGTTCAACAGTTGTCCAAAGAGAACCCCAGGGGGCATGAGGTACAAAAGGGGCATAATCCACAAGGTGCCCCTTCACCATGAATGCACTAAGTTTAAAATATATATTTTCTCCCTGGTTTTTGTCCTCGAAACCTAGGTGCGTCTTATGGTCAGGGGCTCTTATAGTGCGAAAAATATGGTAGATAAAATAAAAACGATTTTCAATATACCCTTACATTAGCAGCTCCTCCCATCGCATCACACCTCTCTGTGATGCTGCAAGTATACAGAACAGGAAGGCAGAGCCAGAATGTGGGAGGCTTGGGCTTGAAAAGACATCAGAGAAGAATAGAAGAATGTCTGGGTATACTTGTTCACCCATAAGACTTTCATCCAAGTTAATCAGTAGCAATCAGTTCAGCTAAGGAAAAATAAACAGTGATACAGTGTGTGTGTGTGTGTGTGTGTGTGTGTGTGTGTGTGTGTGTGTGTGTGTGTGTGTGTGTGTGTGTGTGTGTGTGTGTGTGTGTGTGTGTGTGTGTGTGTGTGTGTGTGTGTGTGTGTGTGTGTGTGTGTGTAGTACATATACAGTATATATATATATATATATATACACACACTATTCGATTGTTTGTTTATCTATTTATTGACTTATAACAAATAACTCTTTCTTAGACAGCAGAATACCACCACCACTACCAATCAAAGTAATTATAAAGAGATTGTCACATTCAGCCAATGCTTTCTCTTCTGTTGCCTAAATCTCAGGGATATCCCAAGTGAGCTTGCTCAGTTTAACAGAAAAATCAATAAAACACAACAGCCAGAAGCAGGTCTTGAAATGCTCTGAAAACTTACTACAATTCATCACTAAACACATGTCAAAATGTTCCAGCAGATACAACTCTTACCTAAAATTGTTCTTATGAAACACTATTGACACTCTTTGAACTTCATCTGCACCTGCATGATGCATCTTGAGCTGTCAGTGGCTATAGGAGCCTAGATTAAAAAAAGAAAAAAAAAACTATCACCTAGTAGAAAAGTGAATTGCATATGGGTTATGTTGCAGTGTGAATGTCCTGCAGCAAGAGAACCCACTGCAAGACAATCTCACTGCACCATTTCATTTTTTTACACCCTGCAGCAAAGTGTACAGACAGGATGATTTGTTTAACCCTGCCCCCCACGCTCCCTGCTGAACTGGAAGTACATCTCTGAATTTTGAATGCTCAGTGAATGTGCACCACAGTACTACCATAGCAATCTACAATAGCAATCTAAATAAACTGTTGTGGTGCCATTGACTTCAATGCAATTGCGTGCTGAGTGGTACCACTGCCTGTTTGTCATCTGAAGCACTTCCATTGCATTATGTTGCATTGTGGGAACTGTAATCTCAGTGAGATTAATGGCCACTGTAACAAGCTGGGGTGGGGGAGCGATGTTGCCCAAAGGCGTGGGCACGTGCGTCTCAGGCATGCGGGTGCATATGCCTGTTTCTAAATGGGCGTGCTTAGTAGTTAGTACTAGTAAGACAATAAAAGTGTACAGATAAAAAAAATGGTTGAAAGATTGACAAAACTGCTGATGACATCCACCTAGACTGATTAAACGTAATTGAAAACGGACAGAAACACAAACTTTTATGAAAACAGCAATAAAGTTAGTGAAAAGTGCAGAGATAGTTAAGATTTTGTAGCCTGAAGCAGGTCACTTAGGCACATGCTCTTCCCTGCACCGTGCTTGACCTGGGAGCCACCATAGATGTAATGATAATACGTCTATGGCCGCGATTTTAAATGTAATTCAGGTGTGGGTGATTACTGGACCCCAGATTACTTCTCCCTTCGAGTTGCTACGACTTGGAGGGGGAATAGTATTTAATTTCGGATGGTATTTCAGCAGCAGCAAAGTGATCCCTCTACCCAACTGACCAGGCGGCACACTAACACATATGCAATCTAACCTCCTTCTACCCCACATTCACTTCCAGCTAGTGATGGGCTATTACAAATTATTTATTTTTGCCGTAGCTTTTTTAAATCTATATTTTATGATGGAAAATTACTTTTACTTTATTACATAGGGGCTTGTAATTATGGACCGGACAAAAGAAAAACAAAACAGAAAAATAACACCTATATTTCCCCTTTGTGATAGGGATATAATTTAAATGGTTTAATAATTGTGACAACTGGGCAAATAAAAGGTGTCTGTTTTATCCACAGGAGAACGTTTAATTTTAAAACTATAGAGGCCGAAACCTGAGAAATAATGATTTTTTATCCATTATTTTCTTATTTTTCCCATTAAAACACATTTAGAATAAAATAATTCTTAGCAAAATGTACTACCCACAGAAAGCCTAATTGGTGGAAAAAAAAACAAGGTATAGATCATTTTCTTGCGATAAGTAGTAATAAAGTTATTAGGAATAAAAGGGAGGAGCACTGACAGGTGAAAATTGCTCTAGTCCGTTATGGTAAAATCCCTTGGGAGTGAACTGGTTAAAGACCGCCCCATGCCAATGGGCGTGGTCGTGGCGGCAGTCCCAGGACCGCCTAACGCCAATTGGCGTCAAGTCCTGGGGCTGCATTTTGCAGGAGATCCGCCCCCTCTTCAGTCTTCGGGCAATCGCCGCTCGGGAGACTGTTAGACGGCGTGATTGCCGTCTATTTACATGTACAGCACTGCGATCGGCAGCAGCACTGTACTGGGGACAGCCGTGTGACACGGCTGCCCCCTCCTGAGGCTGCACAGTGATCGGCTGTCATAGGCTGAAGCCTATGACAGCTGATCACCCTGATTGGCTGGCGGGGGAGGGAGGGAGCAGGGTAAAACATATAAAAAAAGGCATTTTTATAAAAATATATATATATATATTTATAAAAAAAAAATAAACAACTGTGGAGCTGTGGAGAAAAGGGGGGGGGGGGGGGGATCACTTGTGTGCTGTGTTGTGCGGCCCTGCAGCTTGGCCTTAAAGCTGCAGTGGCCAATTAACAATAAAAAGGCCTGGTGTTTAGGGGGGGTTTAACACTGTGGTCCTCAAGTGGTTCAGTAGTTAAAGGACAACTGAAGTGAGAGGTATATGAAGGCTGCCATTTTTGTTTCCTTTTAAACAACACCCATTACCTGGCACTCTGATCACTCTGGCATCAGCTATGTCTGAATCACACACCTGAATCATCAAGTATGTGGCTAATCTTGTCAGATTTTTGTCAGAAAACATCTGATCTGCATGCTTGTTTAGTGTCTAGTGCTAAATGTATTATAGGCAGAGGATCAGGAGCACTGCCAGGCAACTGGTATGGTTCAAAAATAAATATGTCAGCCTCTATATTCCTCTCACCCTAGGCTCCCTTTAAGGACTTGCCACATTTCCTCGGGTGCATACCTGATTTACACTGGTGTTAAGTCCTCTAACTGTTCATTCACAGGAATATGCCGCAACAAATAAATTATTAACACTTATCGTGAAAACCTAAATGTTTTTTCACATGTTTGTTCCTGTTTAAATTCACGTCCTTTAGCAAATTTTTGTGCACGCTTTTTTTACCGCAGGTAATGAAAGTCAATGGGAAATTGCATGCAATGTGCCAATGTATGGTGCAAGAAGTATGGTCTTTTGCACATGCAGAAAAGCAAATCTTAGCAGAAGTGCGATTCTCCATTAAATGGCATTAGATGTGCAGTGAATGCATTCTTGCACATTCTCAAAATGCACAAAGATTTGAACTCTGCCTCAGTCCTGTACATAACAGATATACAACATATTTAGGTTACTTATTTATTTCCATCTCATACATTCATACTATGCAAAATTGCTCTTTTGCTGTGCAAATATGAATTTCACGGCTAAATACATAAAACAATGATTGCATGTTATGGTCATCAGGGACATGGTTTTAGGAGTAAGCTAATTATTCAGGCTTCTTCAGATGGCATGTTTTTGTACTTACCATCAATGAACCATATCTGATTTGTCATTAAGTAATTATGGATGCTAATGCAAATAAAGCACCTTTAATGCGTTTTTTGTAAAAGAAGATTAATCGTGTGTTCTCACTGTAGATATAAGCAATCACTTACAAAAAGGTAGCTGGACAAGTAAATAAAACATAGAAAATAATTGCAGAAATATACAAAACGAAAAAGGATATTTTTTTGATGGAATGACATTTCTTTTCCCGGACAAATGGGCCCTTGTGAAGCATCCGATTAAATACTTTGATACATTGCTTGAAACTGGTTTTGCAGTCCTAATATCATAAAAATTAACACATACATTTTTACGCTTTAGTTGTTTAATGCGTAAAATTGTACGCATTACACCACTAATGCGTAAAAATGTATGTGTTAATGTTCCTGCACCAGCGGGAATGCGTAAAAATGTACACAATGCGGCCCGCCGACCCCGAGGTCGGCAAAAACAAAACGAGCTGATGGAAGGGGACCAGAGCAGCAGTGAGTGACTACGAGGGCACAGGATGGCTGCATGGGGCTGGTAGAAGCCCCAGGTAAGTGAAACTCATTTTTTTTGCCTGATAACTCGTTTAAGGGCCAGAGACCGCTGGTACAGAAAAGGCAGAATCCCGACGGATAACGACGAATCGCTGCACATACCCGCCACAATCGCCATCACTGCCACACGTCAGGAACCTGGGCCACCCACTCTGCAGTCTCTATGACGGCAGAGTTCCTGTGAGCCGGTCAGGAGCCGCTTTCATTGGCTCCTGACTAGTGTTGGGCGAACACCTGGATGTTCGGGGTTCGCGAACGTTCGCCGAACATGGCCGCGATGTTCGGGTGTTCGCGCCGAACTCCGAACATAATGGAAGTCAATGGGGACCTGAACTTTCGTGCTTTGTAAAGCCTCCTTACATGCTACATACCCCAAATATACAGGGTATGTGCACCTTGGGAGTGGGTACAAGAGGAAAAAAAAATTAGCAAAAAGAGCTTATAGTTTTTGAGAAAATCGATTTTAAAGTTTCAAAGGGAAAACTGTCTTTTAAATGCGGGAAATGTCTGTTTTCTTTGCACAGGTAACATGCTTTTTGCCGCCATGCAGTCATAAATGTAATACAGATAAGAGGTTCCAGGAAAAGGGACCGGTAACGCTAACCCAGCAGCAGCACACGTGATGGAACAGGAGGAGGCGCAGGAGGAGAAGGCCACGCTTTGAGACACAACAACCCAGCCCTTGCATGAGGACAAGAAGCGTGCGGATAGCATGCTTTGTACCGCCATGCAGTCATAAATGTAATAAAGATAAGTGGTTCAATAAACAGGGACCACGCGGCAACGCTAACCCAGCAGCAGCACACGTGATGGAACAGGAGGAGGCGCAGGAGGAGAAGGCCACGCTTTGAGACACAACAACCTAGGCCTTGCATGAGGACAAGAAGCGTGCGGATAGCATGCTTTTTGCCGCCATGCAGTCATAAATGTAATACAGATAAGAGGTTCCAGGAACCTCTTATCTGTAGTGTGGGTGAGCGGTGTACTACTATTCCCAGCCGTGACACAGAGCACAATGCTATACAGGGTGAGCGGTGTACTACTGTTCCCAGCAGAGACACAGAGTGGCAGTAAACACAATGCTATATAGTGTGGGTGAGCGGTGTACTACTATTCCCAGCCGCGACACAGAGCACAATGCTATACAGGGTGAGCGGTGTACTACTGTTCCCAGCAGAGACACAGAGTGGCAGTAAACACAATGCTATATAGTGTGGGTGAGCGGTGTACTACTATTCCCAGCCGTGACACAGAGCACAATGCTATACAGTGGTGGGTGAGCGGTGTACTACTGTTCCCAGCAGAGACACAGAGTGGCAGTAAACACAATGCTATATAGTGTGGGTGAGCTGTGTACTACTATTCCCAGCCGCGACACAGAGCACAATGCTATACAGGGTGAGCGGTGTACTACTGTTCCCAGCAGAGACACAGAGTGGCAGTAAACACAATGCTATATAGTGTGGGTGAGCGGTGTACTACTATTCCCAGCCGCGACACAGAGCACAATGCTATACAGGGTGAGCGGTGTACTACTGTTCCCAGCAGAGACACAGAGTGGCAGTAAACACAATGCTATATAGTGTGGGTGACCGGTGTACTACTATTCCCAGCCGCGACACAGAGCACAATGCTATACAGGGTGAGAGGTGTACTACTGTTCCCAGCAGAGACACAGAGTGGCAGTAAACACAATGCTATATAGTGTGGGTGAGCGGTGTACTACTATTCCCAGCAGCGACACAGAGCACAATGCTATACAGTGGTGGGTGAGCGGTGTACTACTGTTCCCAGCAGAGACACAGAGTGGCAGTAAACACAATGCTATATAGTGTGGGTGAGCGGTGTACTACTATTCCCAGCCGCGACACAGAGCACAATGCTATACAGGGTGAGCGGTGTACTACGGTTCCCAGCAGACACACAGAGTGGTAGTAAACACAAAGATATATAGTGTGGGTGAGCGCTGTACTACTATTCCCAGTAGCGACACAGAGCACAATGCTATACAGGGTGAGCGGTGTACTACTGTTCCCAGCAGACACACAGTGGCAGTAAACACAATGCTATGTAGTGTGGGTGAGAGGTGTACTACTATTCCCAGCAGCGACACAGAGCACAATGCTATACAGGGTGAGCGGTGTACTACTGTTCCCAGCAGACACACAGAGTGGCAGTAAACACAATGCTATATAGTGTGGGTGAGCGGTGTACTACTATTCCCAGCAGCGACACAATGACTGGGGGGACCCTGGCTAGCCTGGCTGGAGAGAGAACTACCCTGCCTGCCTACCCAAAGCTAAACCCACAGACAAATGGCGGAGAAATGACGTGGATCGGGTATTTATTTACCCGAACCACGTGACCCGTTCGGCCAATCAGAGCGCGTTCGGGTCCGAACCACGTGACCCGTTCGGCCAATCACAGCGCTAGCCGAACATTCGGGGAACGTTCGGCCATGCGCTCTTAGTTCGGCCATATGGCCGAACGGTTTGGCCGAACACCATCAGGTGTTCGGCCGAACTCGAACATCACCCGAACAGGGTGATGTTCTGCAGAACCCGAACAGTGGCGAACACTGTTCGCCCAACACTACTCCTGACCCTAGGTATCAATGTAAGCCAATGGGAGCTGCTTACATTAATAGGCAGGGTCAGGAGCCAATGCAATCGGCTCCTGTCCCGCTCACAGGGCTCTGCCGTTATAGAAACGGCAGAGCAAGTGAGCTGTGGTGGGGAGTCATCGGCCAGATCGTCAGGAGCAACGAAAGCTGTGAGAACCCGAGGCATCGGTGGATTGAAATCTACGCCCTGGCAGCCAGATAGCCATCTAAACAGGGTGTAGATTTTAATCACTAAGGTCCTAAAGTAGTTAAGTAGATCATGGAGAAAATAGGAGTGCTTTACTTATAGAGATAATCTAGTGAGTGGTGAAATTCTACAGTGCTCATTTGAAAAGCACCCAATCAGGTGAAGAGGAACAAAAAAAGAAGAGGAACTACACTGCACAATTAGATGTAAATAAAAAAAAATGCTTTTTACTTCATGCACCTGATTCAGTTACCCTATTGCTGTCTTAGCCCCCGTAAGGAAGGTTTATAATGGAGTGTGCCACTTGAGGGACGAGGGTTGGGGTGCTCACTTGAAAAGCACCCAATCAAGTGAAGAGAAATAAAAAGGATAGGAGGAACTACACTGCACAATTAGATGTAAATACGAACATAAATGCTTTTTACTCGATTCACCTGATTCAAGTTACTCTGTTGCTGTCTTAGCCCCATAAGGAAAGTTCATAATGGAGTGTTCCACTTGAGGGACAAGGGTTGGGGTGAGCCTCAATACTTAACTATGGAGGTGCTGCTCCTCTGTCCCCGGCCTATATTGCCTATATTTAAGTGGCCTCTTGCATGCGTGATGCAATGCATGCTGGGAAATGTATCCTTTTTTTCAATCATTATGACATTCTTTCATCCTGATTCACTTAGGGATTTTAGATGTGGCAGGCCTTTTTTAACATCAAAAATGAAGGCAAATGAGAGCTACATTTTTCACCTGCTGTACTCCAGGTCTTACTACTTATCACTTAGAAAAAAATTGTGTTTTCTCCAGATCTGAGTTTAAAAACAACTGTTGACACTGACAGTTTAAAACTTTGTGATAGCTTTTTGTAGCCTTCCCCTAAACCATAATACTGAATATGCTTTGCTTTCAGATCTTTGGAGACTTGTTTTGAGGATCTCATGCAGTCACTCTTCAGAGAAGAGTCAAAGAGAAGCACAATTTTCAATTGGCCAGATTATATACCTTTTCTTATAACTGAACACACCTGTCTATGAACTTCAAGTAATAATAAGCTAACCCAAACAATTTGGTGTGGCAAGTAATCAGTATTGAGTAGTTATATACATTTAAATTAGAAAATTAAAAGGGTAACCACATTTTTTGCACAGCCAGTTTTTCACATTTGATTTTATTTCCTGCAATGTAACCACTTTACCCCCACCCGTACGGATTTCTCCATCCCTTTTTCCATCCTTTTACCACCAGGGACGGAGAAATCCATACTTCCCGCGCCCCTGCCGCTGCCTGCGCTCGCGTTCGCATATGCACGCACTCCCGCTCGCATGCACGCCGTCGCCCGCTCGCCCGGAGATCGGTGAATGGGAAAATCCATTCCCGTTCGTTGATCTAAGCCCCCGCAATGATCCGCTGTTTGTACGAGAAGCAGCGATCATTGTGAAGAAAAAAAAAAGTTCCCAGCCTTTTTGTACTTCCTGCAAGCGTCCTTCCGGACGCTTGCAGGTCGTATAAATAAAATGTTACTGTGGCCATCTTGTGGCCAAATAGTAAAACTATACCCTAAAGCATTTTTCACATACAAATACACCATTTTTACACAAAAAAATAACTCATTACCTCCTACACTTCCCAATTTTTTTTTGTAATTTAAAAAAAATAAAAAAATTTACAATTAAAAAAAAAACATAAATAGTTACCTTAGGGACTGAACTTTTCAAATATTTATGTCAGGAGGGTACAACACTGTTACTTTATAAACTATGGGCTTGTAATTAGGGATGGACGCAAAACTGAAAAAAATGCACCTTTATTTCCAAATAAAATATTGGCGCCAAACATTGTGATAGGGACATAATTTAAACGGTTTTATAACCGGGACAAATGGGCAAATAAATTTCATCAGTTTTAATTACAGTAGCATGCATTATTTAGAAACTATAATGGCCGAAAACTGAAAAATTATGGATTTTTTCCCACATTTTTCCTATTTTCCCATTAAAATATATTTAGAATAAAATAATTCTTGGCATAATGTCCCACCTAAAGAAAGCCTAATTGGAGGCGGAAAAAACAAGATATAGTTCGTTTTATTGTGATAAGTAATGATAAAGTTATAGACGAATGAATGGAAGGAGCGCTGAAAGGTGAAAATTGCTCTGGTGCTCAAGGGGTAAAACCCCTTAGTGGTGAAATGGTTAATACTGCTTTACTAAAATGTTTTGTTTGGAAAATACCCCAGTATACAGATGTTCCTAGGAAATTAAAGACACACCACTGTTATCTTTTTTTGTTGACAGTAGACTAAATTATTATGCAACCTGAGAGGGTTCCCAATTATTTTTCATATAACTATTTATTCATTGCATATATACTCAAGACTAGTGATTGTGTACCAGAGTGTGTCAGTCAATCACCTATGTGTGAATGTTGTAAAAAAAAAATCAAGTTCATTTGTGCATACCAGTATTAGAAGTGACCAACAGCATCCTATTATCATCATCACCACCATGCTGTGACTAGTGGAATGGTAAAATTAAATATTTACATTTTTGGGGTGTTTTTTTCCCAGAGAATGTGGGATATCTTCCAATCTTGCGACAATTTTAACACTAACTTCACCTACACTACTGCTCCCCGTCTGCTATACTTTAAAACTAGCAATAAGGTGTTTATGACAAAGCGCTTAAATTCAATGCAATGGTATGCTTTTGTAACGATTCGGTGAAGCAACACAGATGTCTGATTATTAGGTGATCTGCAGTATCACCAATAATACAGATGCTATACCTGATTATGTGGTGATCTGCAGAATCACCAATAATGCAAGTATAGCTAGCAGAGATACTGTGTAAGTAGTGCTTGGTGCAACAGTACGTAATGGTTAGATAGGCCTTGCCAGAGGAGCTGGAAGGTCTACCTGAAACAGTAATAAAGTAGTAAGATGACAACCTCACCAGAGGAGCTGGTGGGTTAAATATAACAGTAACTGTATAGTTTGACTGGACCTTCCAGAGGAGCTGGTAAGGTACTATCAGTAACTGTAATTAGATAGTTTGGCTAGACCTTACCAGAGGAGCTGGTAAGGTACTATCAGCAACTGTAACCAGATAGTTTGGCTAGACCTTACCAGAGGAGCTGGTAAGGTACTATCAGTAACTGTAATTAGCTAGTTTGGCTGGACCTTACCAGAGGAGCTGGTAAGGCACTATCAGCAACTATAATCAGATAGTTTGGCTAGACCTTACAAGAGGAACTGGTAAGGTCTATCAGCAATAGTAGCTCACCAGTGGCAAGGGCCCACTGGTGAGTAAAAAGGTCAGACAGGCTGGGTTCGGTAACTGAGAGGCAGATGCAGTACAGAATCAGAAGACAAAAGCGTAGTAGGTATACAGGCAGGGGTTCAGCAACGGAGATCAGATGGGCAGAGGTACAGGAACGTTAAGCAGAAGCAGGGTCAGAGAATAGCCAGAGTCATACACAGAATATCAATAATACAATAGTCCTAGTCTTGTGTGAAATCCCTGGTTTCCTCCCAGATCAAAGCACACCGGATACTAGTCTAAGGTCTGAGCACTCACACGACAGTATTCACAACAGCAGACAGTTTGCAAATGGGAGCAAGAGGCTTAAGAAGCAAAGGAGACCTCACAGCCGCGCCCACAGTAATCAGCCAATCCTGAGCGGCGTGAGTCTCCTCTGACGTCAGCCGACCCGCGGGTCAGCTGACGCGCCTCCTCCCAGCATAAAGTTCCTGTCTACGCGCGCGGCCGCGCGATACTGCATCCCTCTGTGTAAATGACAATTCCGTCCTCGGCGTGCTAGACGCCGGCAGAACGAAAAAGCCTTCCGAGCAGGGAACTGAGGTGGCTGCGGATGCACCCCGCATGCCCGCAGCCGCCAGCCTGGCAGACGCTACAGCTTTGCATTCTGGCAGTACTATAGCCTGCAATGCTATCTGTGGCTATAGTGTGCCAGGGGGGTTATATTTGGGGAAACTTGGCTAATATTATTATTGTCTTCACATTATTGTAGCAATGTAAATGCATTCTAACCATTATACTCTAATGCCAGTTTTGCAAAAACCTATTAAAGAGATTTCCACAAACAGAAGTTTGAAAAAAATTTGCAAACTTGCAGGCGGTGATTTTGTTCATCCCTAAATACACCATATCATATTAAAGTATTAAAAGGGTGTAACTATACATATATTTTAGTGTATTCTGTGGGGGCACCAAAGTGAAGATAAGTAAAATGCCAAAACAGTATTCAGTGTTCTCGGATTCAAAGCAGGTAAGAAAAGGTAATGGAGGTGCCCTGTTAAAATTGGCGCCACTTTAGGTGGCAATGTTAAAAATGGTGATAAGTGGCTATAAAAGGTAATTTGGGCACATGGAGGCACCTAATAAAGTAAAGGGTGCCAGAGCCACCCGCTATGCAAACTGCAGCTATAAACAGCCTATAGTGGCAAATATATGGGGGTGAGGGTTAGTAGGCAGGGGTCTTTAGTGTAAGGAGTGAGGGGCCCTTAGAGGTTATGGTTAGGCATCACGGGGGAGGACGGGTAAGATTAGGCACCAGGGGGGGGGGGGGGGGTTAAGGTTAGGCACTACCAGGGGATCTTAGGGTTAGGCATTGGTAAAAGGAGGCCTTTGCATGGAAGAGTAAGGATAAGTAAGTTAATTGTAAAATATCAGTAAAGGTATCTGATATTTTACTATCAGAATTAAGTAGTAGAATATCAGTAATTTTACTCATATTTTAGTAGCAGCTATCTCCAGTTGAAGCAGGTGGTATCAGTGCCGAGCACCGGCCGCGTAGCGCCTGAGTTGGGCGCTGCTATACCAGTGATGCTAGGGTCCATGGCCCAAGCTCAGGTAATTTGGAGTTCTGGTGATCGCTGAACCCCAAATTACTTCTTCCTCAGAATTGCTACTTTTTACCGGGCGCCTTCTTTACATGTGCGCCTTTCAGTAACTAAGGACCTGTTGATTTATGATTTTCCATTTTCCTCTAGTTTACAACATAAATAGAATGCAAGCAGCTGTTTCTAATAAATAGGACAATGTGCATAAAATGTTAAAAAGGAAGAAATGGTATACCATAAAGACACGCAGAGAAAATCTAGAGTAAATTCATGAGAAGCATGCATGCCTAGTTCTGAGTTTCTTTCATGTATCATGTTTCACTTACTGATAGTGGAGGAAGGTTGGACTGAATCTCAGCGGATCAATTAACAGAGGGACCTGTCCTTCAACAGAGAAAGATCTATTTCATCATTTGCATATCACTAAAAAATATTACAAAGCTGAGATAAATACAGGTCCGATAATAACTCACTGCAAACTTGGCTTCATTCCTAGATTTCCTTGGCTGTTTGTCCTAATAAAGTGTCTCCATGGCACTTATAGTATAGAAGGTTATTAGAACCTGTCAATCAAAGGAAAAGTGGAAGCTGGGGAAAGAGGAATCGGAAGGAAAAGGTGATGCTGAAGCTCTTGTCTCAGTCATGCTGAGTGAGAGACAGGCACATACACAAAGAGCAGTCCCTCTTGTTGCTGTGATAACTGTACTTAAACAGTGTCAGAGCTCATTTATCATTACCTGCAAACGTATTAAGGAAAAGCACACAACGCATGGAATCTACCCACGGTCCTTGCTGCATTTTAATCAGATGCAGCGGTGTTACTTCTATCAAGTGGATACTCAGAACCTGTGCAGCTATTAATTAATATGTTAAAAGTCTTTAATTTATTGTTCTATTTTCTTAATTAAGGTATCTCTACAACTGGAACACATCTCTCTGTGTGCTTATTTTATAAGGAACAGGGTCCATAGAGTGATAATTGATATCCTTGTCTCCAGACAATAGTTTACTAAATGAAATGACAATTACAACCAATTAAAATTCACTTTACATACTATTTCACCTATTTTTTATGAATTATGCATGACAGCGAATAGTGTGTTTGGCTTCCAGCTTATGATCACCGTGCCTGCCTGCACAGGTGATGGACAGCTACAGGGGGATTTTTTTCCTTCATACGATCCTTTGTAAGAACACAGCCAGGATCTACTTTTATTAAAGTCTGCTGTTACATAACACATCACAGTTTGACCTGGAACTATACTGCATTATCCTTCTCTCCCATGGTATACATTAAATACATATTATAAATAATATCATGTTTCAGAGCAACTTATCAGATCATTTTCTAAATGTCTGATCGAACTTCATCAGTTTCAATATGTCACCATGCATGAAAATATGGTTATATTATTGTGATTTTCATTATGAGGCCTAATTACATAACAAGCATTATGACTTAATTACCAAGGAAACAGCCCTCATGGTTTTTATAGTGTCTATTAATGAGGGTCACTTCAGGATGATATGAAGCTGGCCAGTGCCAGTGATCAGTTTTTCTCCCTCCCATACTTCATTCCTTAGGCTAGGTGCACACTTAGCAGAAGCGTAAGCATTGTGGAAAACGCTGAGTTTTTTGCCGCTAATGGAAGTCTATGGGCCGCATGAAAAAAACGCACACGCGTTTTGCATGTGTGCGTTTTTAAAAACGCAGGTTTTGGTTCATAATATTCAAAAAAGCATCAAGAACACACATAATGAAAGTCAATGGGAACGCAATAGTATGCATTTTTCATGCGTTTTCCAGGTGTTTTTATATGCATTTTTTTAAATTGTTTTGTGATGTATTTCCACTTCTTGTTGTCTTCCTAGTGATTTGCATAAAACAAAATATAAAAATGCATTAAAAATGCATACAAAACACATATGCATTTTGTATATGTGAACTGCAGACGCATTAAAACGCACCCAAAACGCATGAAAAACGCATCTGCGGTAAAAAAAAAGCTAACACAAACACACCAAAAACACACAAAAAACGCACACAAAAAAGAATATGCACATGACATAAAATGCAGCCTTTCATGTTATGTTATGTGAGCACCCAGCCTTACATCTTGTCTTGGTCCAAGTCAAACAGTTCATCCACAGCTAGGCCCCCTTTCTTCTCTTCACTCCATCATTGCAGAGCATGCACTGGAAGCAGACTTGAATGATGAAAACATCACACAGCACGACAGGACAGCATGACTCTGGATTTACTTCAAGAGACATAAATAAAATGTATTTTAAAAGCATGAAAGTCTTTTTGTATTTGATTTGACTAAAGGAGTTTCAAAACAATGTTGATTTTTTTTACCATTTACTCTTCTACAAGAATGGGTAAGTGGTACTCATTTTCCGAATAAACACTCACCTTCTTGGCGAGGAATCCCCTTCCTGAGACGATAGGACACCCAGGGGGCTTTTACAACCTCTTATGCACTTTAGGTAGCGCATAGAAGGTAGACAAAATAGGTTTCAAAACCTTTTAAACGGGGTAATCTTGCCATCAATCACATGTTGTGCGCTGCTTCATCTGTAAGTGAAAAAAGTTCTCCCCGACACCATGCGGCCCCAGATGGGGAGACCCACACATAATAGTCCTTCCTGTATTCCAAGGATATCCATGCACATATCACTGTATGCAAATGCCCTTTATAATTATGACATTGCTGCCTTAGTCCGATGGTTTAATTACCCACTGTATTCTGAGAGAACACAAAGCTAAGAGCTCCTCACTCAGGTTGTCAATCCTGCTCTTATTTGTTCTGACTATCTGGTCCTCCTCCACTACTGAAATTAAAGTTTTTTAAACTGGGGTTAATTGAAAAAGATGGAAAATCAGGTGATCTATTCTGTAAACCAAAATCTGCAAGATATGGATAATGGCCCGAGGTACTATTCTTCCCCCAGGAGCCATTACTGATTCCTGTGCCTGTGAGGTCCCAAGTTTTAAATGTAAACTTTCCAAAATCTTGTGGGCCTGTAAATCCTTCTCTGACCATTCCTCCCTGATTGAGGTTGTCTTTTTATTGGTGACTCGGTTGTCATATAATGACTGAAGAAGAATCCGCCTTCCAAAGATATGTAGGTCTGTTATCAATTCAAATTTATTTACAACATGGGTTGGACTAGAGCCCAGACCCCTAGACAGATTTGTCGCAATCGTTTGAGGTATCTGGTGTATGAGGGTAATATCCTGCAGACCAACATGTTTATCAGTAAGTGTTCCTACCTCTTTACCAATCCTGCTTGTATTTTGCCTTTCTCTAAAAAAGACACTACATTAACCTCTTGCCGCCCGCGTCACGCTGATGGGCGTGGCCGCAGCGGCAGCCCCAGGACTGCCTAACGCCGATTCGCATCTCCTGCTTGGGGGGCAGAGCTCCACCCCGCCTTCAGTCTCCGAGCAGCTATTGCCGCTCGGGAGACTGTTAGATGGAGTGATCGCTGTCTATTTACACGTACAGTGCTGTGATCGGCAGCAGCGCTGTACTGAGGACAGCCGTGTCACACGGCTGTCCCCCTGGGGGGCAAGAGAGCAATCGTCTCTCATAGGCAGAAGCCTATGACAGCCGATTGACATAATTGGCTGGCTGTGGAGAGGGAGGGAGGGAGGGAAGGTACACAATTAAAGAAACAGGGTTTTTTTTTAAATAAATACAGGAACAATAATATTTATAAAAAAATAAATAAACATGGGGGTAGCGATCAGACCCCACCAACAGAGAGCTCTGTTGGTGGGGAGAAAAGGGGGGGGGGAAATCACCTCTGTGCTGTGTTGTGCGGCCCTGCAGCTTGGCCTTAAAGCTGCAGTGGCCAATTTTACCAAAAATTGCCTGGTCACTAGGGGGTTTAGCCCTGCAGTCCTCAAGAGGTTAAGCATCAGACACGACATATATGCTGTATGAAGAGCTGAATGTAACACAGTGCGGGGATCTTTACTCCCTCATTACTTGTTTAAATAACCCTAAGTTATCTATGCCAAGAGCTTGTCAAATTTAGTCCAGTTGGGAAGTTCAAAGGGTCATTACTACAGCTTCTTTTTTAGCAGAGTGTGGAATCTAAACAGCAAATGTGACAGTCTGATGCAATCTTAAAGGGACCCTAAACAGTGAGCTATAAAATAAATCTGGACTTACCTGGGGCTTCCTCCAGTCCCCATAGCCCGTGACATCCTCTGACATCCTCCTGGTTCCTTCTGTGGTCCCATTGGTGGCTCCGGTAATCCAGAAACTTCAGCTGATTTTGGGATGCATGCCCCTGATGCTTACCCAGCCTGATGACGGCATCATGATGCGGGTCGCCGTAAGAGTCCTGCGTATGCTCAGCTCTCTATAGACTGAACCGTGCAGGATGCTTACAGCGAGTCCGGCGTGATGGCGCGCATGTGCGACTTCAGCCAAAGTCGCCGGATTACTGGAGCTGCCAGTGGGACCACAAAAAAGACCAGGAGGATGCCGGGGGACCCCACGGGCTACCAGGGCTGGATGAAGCCCCAGGTAGGCTCCAGATTTATTTTTTTATCAGACTGCTCAGGATCCCATTAAAAATTAAGTCATTAAACTGGAAAAAAATGAGTCTCATTTCTAAGTTACTATCTTATATTTATCATCAATTCTTCACACACAATTAACCACTTTACCCCCAGCGGTACGAATTTCTCCGCCCCTTTTTTCCCTCCTAAAAAACCAGGGACGGAGAAATCCGTACCTTCCGTGCTACCGCCGCTGTCCGCGCTCCTGCCGCTCGTGCGCGCGCACCCGCCGCTCGTGCACGCCGCCGCCCGCTCGCCCGGAGATCAATGAACGGGAAAATCCATTCCCGTTCGTTGATGTAGCCCCCGCAATGATCTGCTGCTTCTTTCAGAAACAGCGAGATCATTGTGAGTCTCCCAGCCTCCTACTGCTTCCTGTAAGCGTCCTTCCGGACGCTTACAGGTCGCATGTAAACAAACACTCTGTGGCCATCTTGTGGCCAAATAGTAAACTACACCCTAAAAGCATTTTATATATACAAACATTACATTTACACAATAAATTAACTCATTACCTCCCACACTCCCCAATTTTTTTTTTTTTTTTGTAATTAAAAAAAAAAAATACAATAAAAAAAAACATAAATAGTTACCTTAGGGACTGAACTTTTTTAATATTTATGTCAAGAGGGTATAACACTGTTACTTTATAAACTGCGGGCTTGTAATTAGGGATGGATGCAAAACTGAAAAAAATGCACCTTTATTTCCAAATAAAATATTGTCGCCAAACATTGTGATAGGGACATAATTTAAATGGTTTTATAACCGGGACAAATGGGTTAATACATTTCATGGGTTTTAATTACAGTAGCATGCTTTATTTAAAAACTATAATGGCCGAAAACTGAAAAATAATAATTTTTCCCCACATTTTTTCCTATTTCCCCATTAAAACACATTTAGAATAAAATAATTCTTGGCATAATGTCCCACCTAAAGAAAGCCTAATTGGTGGCAAAAAAAACAAGATATAGTTCATTTCATTGGGATAAGTAATAATAAAGTTATAGACGAATGAATGGAAGGAGCGCTGAAAGGTGAAAATTGCTCTGGTGGTCAGGGGGTAAAACCCCTCAGTGGTGAAGTGGTTAATTATCTCATAGGTTTATTTTCACTCCAAGTTCACTTTAAAGAAAATCTGTAATGAAAAAAAACTCCCCTGGGGGTACTCACCTTGAGTGGTAGAAGCCTCCAGATCCTATTGAGGCTTCCCTCATCCTCCTCGGTCCCACGGCGGCGGCGAAAATCCTCCCAGAGCAGCGGCGATGTAAATACAGTATTTACCTCTTGGCTCCAGCGCAGGTGCAGTATCCGCTCTTCCCACGGAGATAGGCGAAAATAGCTGATATCCGTCGTGCTGCTCTACTGCACAGGCGCAAGTCTCCTGCGCAGTAGAGCGGACCCGGCGGAGATCGGCTATTTCCGCCTATCTCTGTCAGAAGAGCCGCAACAGTGCCCCCGCTAGAGCCAGAAAAGGTAAATATTGCAGAGTGCGACAAATTGTCACCTGTGCGTTCCGGGGGCAGCAGCAAGACCACCGTGTGACACAGGAGGATGGGGAAGCCTCAACAGGGTCCAGAGGCTTCCCCCTACTGAGGTGAGTAACCCCCAGGGGAACTTTTTTTCAGTACAGGTTTTCTTTACATTTTCTTTAATTCAGCATAACCCTGTTGTATTTCCTACTCAGCAGACCTGAAAGTAAGCCTCAGTAGTCAGAGTGTATACTTTTCTTTAACGCAAATGGGGCAAAATGGAAGTGTGAGATGGCAGTAGGTCTATATGTGGCCTAAGAATAGTTCTTTAAATGTAAAATTATATATTTTGCTTTATATCTTTACAATATCAAAAAATGATTCCTTGGTTTTGGAGCTGAATGATGGCCACAATGGAGGAAAACTCCAGGACTAAACCTCCTTACCAAGCTGCTTCAGCAATCAAAAGGCAAACAAATCCCTAGCATTCTTGCAGTTCCAGCAAGTAAGAACGAATTGGGCAAGCACCATCAACCACCCAAATAGTTACACTAAATTATTAGTAAACACAAGTGTGCAGAATGGAACATGAAACAAAATGTAATAAAGATAAAAAAAGATTCTGCACCACTCATGTAATGAAGGTACAAAAATTCTATCTTTATTAAACTGTAACAATTAAAACTACATAAAAAACATTTTGTACCTTCATTACATGAGTGGTGTGGTTTCTGTGGAACTATCTTTTGTTCTTTATTACCAGCATGAGATCGAATCTCAGTTTACCAAGCAGATCCCTGAGATATTAAAGAGACAGAGGAAGTAAATGAAAGACAGCACAATCTTCTATATGGTGCCTTCAGATTCCACTCTTTAAGTTGTATCAGTCAATTTGTCTAGCTAAAAGATGTGCAGGCAATAAAGTCTCCATCACAGAAAAGAGAGAAGATGTGTTAACCCGCTCTAACTGGATTACAGAGCTAGAGCATGTAAAGCAGGAGATAGATAAGTATTGTGTTGATATGCATCCTCTATTTGCTACCTTTGCTATTCACAACTATAAAATTACAGAACTAAACAGACACCTTGAGGACCCAGTAAATAGCGTTGCTGGTACAGCTTCAGGTTGAGTCGGATTCCTAAATCTTTTTTACCAGAGCATAAGGATTAGTCCTCCAATTCAATTTCAGCAGCATTCCTGATTCTCCATACTTTAGTGAAGTTGAAAATAAACCATACAGAACATTTTTACCTTAACCCTCAAAAACAATTGGGTTTTGTACTCTATAATAAACTTCACAAGGGACATATGCATTGAGGTATTGCAACCTGTATTAAGGTTGGCATCATATTGAGGTAGCATAGACCACCTAAGGACCTCCAAATGACCCACAATTCTTGCAACAGCAGCACTGGATTGTGCAAATTAACCTCCCAGATTGTGGTGTTCTGACTTTTTACTCATTCTCTCGAGAATGTCCAAAACCAAATAACTTTAAAAAAAACCTCATGACACCAAGATCCCTGCCCCTGGAAAGCAATTCAATCAGAATCCACCTCCATGATCAAACTATCCCTTAAGACAAAGGTGTGATGCATTCCCACCTACTTCTCCTCAATCTGGAAGTGATTAAACGCACTTAGAAAGGCTAATGTGATATGGGTCTGAACTTTGGTGAGGGTTTCTTTTACAAATGTTTTTTTCTTTGACTTCATGCATAGGTGTGTATGCAAAATAAGTTACAAGGAAAATTGGTGCAAAATAGTGATAGTAGAATATCTGTAATTTTACAGATATTCTATTTGCTATAGTAAGATATCAGTAATTTTACCAATATTCTACTATCTTCTACAGTAGAATATTGGTAAAATCCATTGCCTATTTTGGGTTTGGCAAAGCCAGAATTCAAACAGCCATATTTGAGTTGAACTGAAAGTTGTACCAAATTTGAACATCAATCCCAGTTGCTTTAACTGAAAAAAAAAGTCCATAGTAATCCTGCGTATTTCAGACACTAAAATCTATATTAAAACATTTGGTGTTAGTCTTCTTGATGGTCAACCAGAATAAGTAAATCCAGATCAAGTGCACTTTACCAAGGATAGAAAGGCCTCAGATATTACCAGGTGACTTATAGACATCCTGGGATATGTGGAGACTTGCACTATATCGTCTCTACTTCTTGCTTTAGATGCAGAGATTGTGTTGACAGGATTACTTGAAGTTATTACAAGGAGGGTTTGTATTTTAGTTTCAAAAATATCATCACCGTAACCGTTCTTGCATTGTACTCACAACCTGTTGCTAATACTCCCAATTCAGTAATAATCTCAGAAGATCTTAAAATTAAAAATAGCCCTCACCAAGGTTGTACCCTCTCATCTTCTCAACATGATTATTGAGCACCTGGCTATCTTTATATTAATCAACTATATTTGAAATCCCAATATTGCTAATTATAATAAAATAAGTGATGTTGCTGGTTATGTGTTCTTAGCACTTACAAGTTCAGTAAGATAATGTCATCTTGTTCAAGAAATTTGAAAGACAATTCAGCATCTTTTTATCATAAGCTTAGTATAAGTAAATAATATTTTATCTTTAAAGGATGATATGAGCAAGCTTAATGAAGAATTCAAGTTCTGGTAGATCTCCATTTACATCTACCTATGACTTAAACTCCTTCTCTCTACAGCCTACTTACATAAATTCAATTATGCTTTGCTACTACAAAATCTCTATTAAGGAACTAACGTTACTATCTAAAACAGAATTGTCCAGGGCTGAAAGAATCATGGCTTTTAAAATGATAAGCCCACCAAAAATCCTTTACATCTGTTGCATAGTTCTTTAAACAGTACTCATTTTTTGTCAACTCTACAGTATTATAGCTACATTTTTGGAAGGATTTTAAAACTAGAATGACAGCACATGTCTTATCTAGACACAAAAATAAAAAAGAGTCATGGGAATGCTAAATCTAATCTTGAATATTATTAAATCCCCTGTCTACTAAACCAATCTAGATTCAGATGGCTCTCTTCTCATTCTATTTTTAAGAAATTATTTTCCCTGGAGGTAATTTAAAAACATTTAACAGCTATGATAATTGGTTTCTCTCCTTCTAGATCTTCATTGCCTTCATCTCAATTATATGATCCAATATGTCTTGGAAACACAATTTCTCACTGAGTAATTCACTACATAAGCCCGGTCCCACCCTTATTCCCGTTCACTCTCTACAGCTTATAATTTCTGATTTATATATCTCAAATTGGGGAGTCCAGTATCTGTTTGGCCTTTTCTTAAAGGGCAATCTATTATCCCACACTAATCTCTCTAGACATATAGCATTCCACATAAAGATTTTTATAAATACATAAACATTTGACACTGTCTTCAGACATGTTTAAATTTAAACATCTTCCTCCAAGACTAGCTATCTTCAAGGAAGTACACCAAGGTTAAGAGGTATAGCTCTACTTTATTCCTCATTTTATTGATGTATGTTGTAAATGTTGAGGAAATAAGTTAGCTACTAATATATGAGAAAAAAAGGAGTGCTGTATATACTTGTATTAAATTTAATTTATTGATTCATAAAAGTGTTATTTGTATACACACAAATCAATCTCCCAAATCAATCAATCATCACACTCACACCATGGGAGCTAGATGATGCCCTTTTAAAAAAGTAGAAAAATAAAAGAATTAAAAATGTATTGCTTGTATAGAGTCACTGCTGCGATCCATATAAAAAAAATAGCTACTAAGCATTGAAAAGCTTTGGGAAAATAATGAAATATTACATTCTATGAACCGTAATAGGGCTATTAAAGTTCAACTCAAATCATCTCATTGCATATCCCACTGAGAAACTCTACAAAATATTGCCCTATGTTGGCATTTATCTCCACATAGACTAGCTATCTACTCTTTTAAATACAGTATACTTCCCAAAAATATATTGCAATGTCCTGTACTTCATAGTTTCTTGATCAGTACCACTTCTTTCACTGAAAAACTGATAGAATGTCATCTATACCTTTCTGCAGAATTTGCCCAACAATTAGTTACCCTATTTTATCATTAGCAAGTGCAGCAATTACCCAAAAAGTGGCCAAATCGACATTACCCAAAAAGTGGCCAATCGACATTACAATCAAATTACAATAAAACGTATGCTAGGATTGAAGTGTGGTCCCGACACTCATGTAGAGGAAACCTCAGTGACATTGCTTTGTAGACTGCAAGATAAAGAACCTTACTCGCTTCCCTGTTTTCATATAAATATTATTTTTCTATTATTGAAATGTATATTACAATAAGAAATTTAATGAGCACAGTAGAACTGTATCTACAGTTCTACAGTTGTGCTCATAAATTTACATTCCCTGGCAGAATTTGTGATTGTTACCCAGCGTCTAGCGCTTTACTGGGTAACAAGTACATCACCTGTTGGTGAGTGCTGAATTCTGGACTGTGCCATACATCTTTGGCACATCTTTGTTGTCCTTGAAAAAGGGATGCTTCGACATTCCGAAATGTTGGATTCTCATCTTGACTATTATTAACCCATTTGATGTGCCAACAATTAGTGAGTTGATTTGCTGAACTGCGGTGGAATTGTACACAGTCATCCGTCCGAGCAGCCTACCTGATTCATTGGAGCATACCATATTATGTACACATTTCCAAACTGTACTTATCTTTATCTTATAATAGTACAGAATGCGCCCACCCACTCAGCTTTCCTAAAATTGGTTAATAAATGTGTCCACAATAAGTTCAGAGTCTTCGCTATCATCAATCCACAGACCAGTCTATTCATATATATGCAGACAGCGCTCCTCTTCTCATATCACAACCTGCAGGATGAAAACCTGTACATAGTGCATTACTGTTACACTGTTACACTGACACCCCGGTGATTTATGCTACTCCACACGTGCTCCACACTTAGTGTAATAATTGCCACAGCCCCTTCAAAAATGCAGGCTCACCAGATGTAATCCACCTCACTTTTCAGGTGGGTCTCTCACATGAATCAATAAGCCAACGAACTAGCAGCTTCAAATCTTCAAAAGAGTTTAATCCAGATTCCTCTTAAAATCACAATAAAACAACAAGGCCAACATAGCGTAAAACCGTAAAACATTAGCAGCCAATGCCCTGCGCTAAGATGCACTCACGTCATATGGATAGGTTATACGCATATCAGGTCTATATGAGCCTTGCGGTGTCACCTCCAATGCGGTTTCGGCGTCCCGTCTCCGCTGCGGCGCTTCCGCTCGTGTGTAGCTTGTAGCCGGCTCGCGTTCCCCAGTGTGCTCCCAGTGACGTCAGGCGCTCCAAGCTCCGCCTCTTTATCTTCTCAGATGGTAAAGCTGACCGTTACACTCAAAACGAGCTTCTTCCGAGGCTCCGTTCAGTTGTAGCCTCGGAAGAAGCTTGTTTTTAGTGAAACCGCTGCTCCCACATTGGCCCACAGCTGAGGTACTATAAGGTATGTTCTTCTGCTTGATACTATGAAATCTATTGCTATTTGCACACAAATGTTTTGAGAAGTGTTTGGAATAAAGCTTATTGAAGAGGAGCCTGTGTTGTAGTGCCGGATGGATATTTTCCTCTATTGAATGAATTGAAATGTGTTCTTTCCAGTATCCTGAGCACACTTACGGCAACATACCCACCCATTATATTCCCAGGAAGCTTCCACTTGAAACCCGAGATCATAGTGCCAGTCACTTTGTTTGTTGTCTCCACAAATGTAAACTTTTGATCAGGGTCCTTTGGGTAGTTTGTGTAGTGATTATGATTTAAAAAGGATTAAACACAGTTGTTTGACAATAAATGGCTTCAGCCAACCACTAGCCAGGAATGAAAGAAAAGTGTTATCATTCATATTCTATGAAAATGGTTAAGAAATCATAAATTCTGCCAAAGTATGTAAACTTGTGAGCACAACTGTATACATCTCCAATTTAAAGTTGATTAGTCTATTTCTATTACTGATGATGTGTTTGTAATTTTGTTTAAAATGGTGGCAAATTACTCCTGTGAAAGAATATTATAATGAGATTAACATTTTTTTCAAATATACACTTGGTTTGAAAAGAGCAAAAAGCTCAATTAAGGCATTCATTAAAAACAATACAAATGAAAAAAATGAAAAATTATTATCATGACAGGGGCCACAAAAGACTAGAGGAATGTATAGAACTAGAAAATATATTTTAAAAAAATTAACCAAGGTGCCCAGTTTTTTTTTAAATTAAGGATGGATGATAACACACCATTCCGTAGAGACAGGGGATAAGGATGAAAGCCAATACTGGATGGCCATGATGCTTGGGCAAGTAGCACTAAACAGATACAAATACTGTGGTGGAAGAGAGCCATTCTTTTTTAACACAATGGGCTTGATTCACTAAGACAAATAGCATGCCTTATCAAAGTTAACACGCCTTATCAGAGTAGCATAGCGAGTGCTATGAACCCTCAGGGGCTCAGGGCAGGACGAGTGGAGCTCTCGTCATTGCCATTTAGAAGGCATACGGTTTTATGCTACTCTGATAAGGTGTGTTAACTTTGATAAGGCATGCTATTTGTCTTAGTGAATCAAGCCCATTGCATCATCACATCCACGATTGTCGTTAAACCTTGTCTCCTTAACTGATATGTTTTTTTAGTGTATGCTATATCTGTCATTTCTACCTCAGTAATCTCAGTCTACAATGAGAAAAAATTAGATGTGGACCGCCATGGAACACAGGTTTTTGCAGTTCTGCCTAGCAAGGTGAGACAACACCATTCACTGGTAAAACAGTGTTATTGATGTATATAATCCAAGCTAGATATAGAATCAAATAGATTAAAAAAAAAAACAACTAAATTCATATTTGCTGTAAATCCTCATTTCCAGAGCCTTCAGCTTTATCACAGATAACAGAAGGTTTTTTTAGTAAATAGGCTTATCAGTTTTCTTGTTGACAAATGAGCTTGGGTAAACATTTAACTGCTTATGCGGAAATACCTTTAAAATTATCTTTTTTTGGACTGTTTGTGCAAAAATTAGACATCCTAATCCAGAAAGAGAGAAATGGTTGAGCTATAGCGTCCGCATGTAAATATTTTATCACCAGCAAACTATGTGTGAATGCCAGACTGAAATGAGTGGGAAAGAGCCCTAGTTAATAGATTAATAGAAAGCATTTAGGTTATTAATATAATTTGCTTTGGCAATATTACATTTCCTGGTGGTTCTCAGAGCAGTTTGCTGGGCATATCAATTTGTTTTCAGCTATTGTGAGATTGGATAGCTTGGCTTTCATCCAAATAATGTTCTTCATTTGCATATCTTTGTTATCATTTCAGGTTCTCAGAACATACTGTGGACTATCACACCATCTGTACCCAGATCCTCACATCCAAACACAAATTAAAAATGAAACTGTAAAATTTGCAAGGAAACAATATAGACCTTTTATCTCATTGAGTCTCTGATTTTTATTTTCAAACAGGGAACTTCCACAGAGCAAAGCACCAAAAAACAATTTTATTAATTGGACTGGCATCAAGCACACATATATCAGATTGTTTATATATTTTTTAAGTTTGAAAGAGAATGCCTAACTTGAAACGTGCCTTTGAAGATGACATTCAGAGTTTGACATCTTGTACAATATATAAATACCAAAGATTGGTTATTTTTAAGGTAAACAATATGGGTCATGAAAATAGATTACTAGTACTACTGGCATTTTATCTGTTTGTTTATTCTGATATATTAGGACAGTGCTTTTAGAAGAACTCTAAATTTATTTACTTTAAATGTGAACTCTTTGTTAGCACTAAAACGTTCTTTAATGTACCATAGAGGCAAGTACAATAGTCTTGTTTTGTTATGGATTTTCCTCTGATAGGCTGGCAACCTGCCAGTATTTTATTCATATTATGAAAATTAAAAATGATAGATTTGAACAAAAATTGTCAGTATACTGTACATAAAGACAGACATACACTATACAATATTTAAAAGGGCTTAGACATTAGCTTTAACCTCCCTGGTGTATGATTACTTCCGGATTTTAGGGTCTTTTTAAAACATTTCAGATCATAAAAAAATCTGTAAAAAATCATGCCGCCCAGAGTCTCGGCAGCAGCCCCTGCTCTCACCCACCTCCCTGGGCTCCAACGCTGCAATTTTGCCTCCGTCCTCCAGGTGGTGCTGTAACTCTGTAGTGAGATCGATGATGGTGATCTCACCAGAGTGATTCAGAGCCTCGGAGGACAGGAAGAAGAACAGCTACCGGTGTCAGCACTCTATACACTGCACTGAGCTCCCGGTGGCTAGCCCGAGCTACACTCGGGATTACTGCCAAGGAGGTTAATAAAAATATCCACTTCAATGTAAAGCTATTAAAAAACTAAGGCCCTTTAGATCAATTTTCAATTATTTTGCCAGTTAAGCATTGATTGGGAAAAGTAATGATTTACCTAACTGAGCAGCTGGGAGCGTAGGAGTGGCCATAGGCAGATGCAGCACACAATTAAGACTGCACTAGCATTGTACTGCATCAAGCAGTACAAAGCTAGTAACTATAGTGGTGCACATTACATTCAATCAGATCGCTGCTGTGGCCTGATCTAACATCATGTGAAAAAGGTGGGAAGACCATTTACCACAATTAAAGGTGCCCATACATTAGTCATATCTTTGTACTATGTACAGCGCTACGGATGATGTTGGTACTATCTAAATAAACAATAATAATAATATCTTGAATATCTGCTAAAAACATGCACAAATTTAGAGTTATTCTTAACCTCCTGAGCGGTATGGACGATCTCAGCTCGTCCATCACCGCCGGAGGCTGCCGCTCAGGCCCTGCTGGGCCGATTTTCTTCAAATAAAGTGCAGCACACGCAGCCGGCACTTTGCCAGCCGCGTGTGCTGCCTGATCGCCGCCGCTCTGCGGCGATCCACCGCGAGCAGCGGCGAAAGAGGGTCCCCCCAGCCGCCTGAGCCCAGCGTAGCCGGAACAAAAAGTTCCGGCCAGCGCTAAGGGCTGGATCGGAGGCGGCTGACGTCAGGACGTCGGCTGACGTCCATGACGTCACTCCGCTCGTCGCTATGGCGACGATCTAAGCAAAACAAGGAAGGCCGCTCATTGCGGCCTTCCTTGTTTATTCTGGGCGCCGGAGGCGATCGGAAGAACGCCTCCGGAGCGCCCTCTAGTGGGCTTTCATGCAGCCAACTTTCAGTTGGCTGCATGAAATAGTTTTTTTTTTTATTAAAAAAAACCCCTCCCGCAGCCTCCCTGGCGATCTCAATAGAACGCCGGGGAGGTTAAAGAGGAACTTCAGCCTAAACAAACATACTGTCATTAAGTTACATTAGTTATGTTAATTAAAACAGATAGGTAACATAATCTCTTACCCACCCTGTTTAAAAAAAGGCAAATGTTGTGATTTCATGGGGGCAGCCATCTTTTTAATGGGGGCAGACATCTTTTTGGTTTAAAGGAGGTGACAGGGAGCATGAGACACAGTTCCAGCTTTCCTGTGTCCTGATCACCCCTCCCAGCTGCGCGTGCTAGGCTTCAAATCTCAAATTCAAAATAAAAAAAAAACAAATGTGTGCCAAAACAGCAGAAGAACAACAACATCAGAAATCCCATCATGCTTTGCACAGCATCAGGGGACAAATGCCCAGGCAGATTTATTTAATGGGGTGGAGCTTAGCTTCTGTGCAGCTACAAATGAGGCTTGGGTAAGAAAAACAAAGTTTTGATGCTATGAAACTGTTAAAAAAAACACCAAGCCTTTTCTGTGCTGCTGAGTAGATTTTAGTCTGGAGGTTCACTTTAAGGAGGTACTGTAACCAAGGATTGAACTTGATCCTAATCAGTAGCTGCTACCTCCTTTCCCAGGAGAAATATCTACCTTTTCTTTAATAGATCATCAGGGTGGTCCGTGTGGCTAATATTGTGGTGAAACCCCTCCTCCATTGTGATGTCATGATAGTAATGACAGTTTGCTGTCTGTGAACCAAGTTGCATTGTGGGAAATAACAGCTGTTTCCAAATGCCAAGCAAGTAGCATATTCCTCTGTGCACATTGTTAGGTGGTGTGGTTATACATAATGGCAGTTGGCGCTGTTTGGCAGCTTTTATCCCTCAAAAAAACATAGATTTCAATAAACGGCGTGAACACCCACTATAGCCCCACCACAATTAGCTGTCTTAAGATAGCTGAGGCTTTTGGAGTACCCTCAGGAGCCATTTTTTATTGGCTCCTGACCAGGTGATTACCAGTAGCGTAGCAATAGGGGTTGCAGAGGTCTCACCGCACCGGGGCTCTTGGGCCAGGGGGGCCTGTAGGGCTGCAGTATAATCTCTTTATTGGGCTTGTACTTGTATAAATCACTTCTATAAATGCTTTGAATAATAATAATAATAATCACTAACCAGCTGTTCCCCATCCCCTTCTATCACCAATGACACTGTGGTTGTCTTTGACAGGTTTTGGTGCGCCGCATCAGTTGTTATGTACAGAGTGTTTGGGAGGGGGGCCCATGTAAAACTTGCAATGAGGCCATAGTTCCTTAGCTACACCACTGGTGATTACTGTGAGCCAATCACAGTGATCACCCTCCCAAATGGCACCAAAGTTGCTGTTCTGCCTCCTTCTTCTTGTCAGTGTGTGGAACCTCTAACAGGAAGAGACATACACTTGCAGTCTGTGAGAGACTGTGAGTTTTAGTTTAAAAAAAAAAAAAAAAGAGTTCTAAACACCCAATCTTCACCCCACTGAGGCCTTGATCCCCTCACAACCATATATATATGTAACGATCGGTGTAACACAGAGAGGGTCTGATTACCGGTGATCTGCAGTATCACCGAGAATACAGATATATACCCGATTATTGATGATCTGCAGTATCACCGATAATCAGATATATCTCTAACCTCAGGACACCTGAGTGATAAGAGTGTTTGGTGCAACAGAAATACTTTGAGGACTGCACCTGAGGAGCAGGTGCACAGCAGTAAGGAGTACTGCACAGTAACACGTTCCTTCCGCGAGCCTGAGACTCTCCCGAGGGAGGGGTCAGGCTAGGAGTAGGAAGGACAGAGTGTGAGTGACACCAAGGAAGGGTGTCACCCACAGGTCTGTGAGCTATCTCTAGACTGAGGAGATAGCTCTTGAGGTCGGGCAAGCCGGGTCGGCAACAGACAGACAGATCAGGGTCAGAGACAAGAGACAGATGCGGAATCCTAAGACAAGCCGAGTTCGGCAACAGAGTATCAGATATAGCGAAGTACCCAATCAGAGACCAGAACAGTAGTCAGGAAAGCAGAAGGTCACAACAAATAATCAACAATGCCTAGTCTTGGGTGTGAGCTCCTTGATCATCAACACCCTGGAACTGGTCTAGATAATAACACAGATAATATACAGTTTTCCCTAGACTGAGGTGTGAGGTCCTTGATCATCAACACCTAGGAACTGGTCTAGATAATAACACAGATAATATACAGTTTTCCCTAGACTGAGGTGTGAGGTCCTTGATCATCAACACCTAGGAACTGGTATAGATAATAACACAGATAATATCACAGATACTGACAAGGTCTGAGTGCTACCACGTAGTGATCGCAACGCCAGACACCAGAGAAATGACCAGCACCCAGTATATATACCCACGCGCTCTCCAGCGCCTCTCCTAAGTGCTGGACCAATGAAAACTGATAGATTTGTCAGCTGATCGGCTAGATCAGCTGACACCCTTCTGACTGCCATAAAGGCTCTGTCTCTCAGCGCGCGCGCGCATCCTTCTGAACCTGTGTGGACTATCAGTCCCAGCCACACCAGACATGTGTTGTAATGCATCTGTAGGTTTGAACGCGGGGCCAGCCGCACCGCTGTCAGAGCATGCGGTGGTTTCCCCGCGTTCAGCCGTACTGCTAGTGGTAGGCCCATGCGTGCAAACCGCCGCGTCGGACGCGGAATCCGCCGCCTTGTTCACTGGGCATGCAGCGGTTTCTCCGCGCTCCGTCAGGCTAGTGGATGCAGGCCCATGCGCGCCAGCTGCCATGTTAGACGCGGAATCAGCTGCCTTACTCTGAGTACACGCGTTTTCTCACAATATATATATATATATATATATATATATATATATATATATATATATTTATATATATATATATATATATATATATATATATATATATATATATATATATATATATACACAGTGTATATATATATATATATATATATATATATATATATATATATATATATATATATACATATATACATATATATATATATATATTATTATTATTATTATTTAGTATTTATATAGCGCCGACATATTACGCAGCGCTGTACAGTGTATATATATATATATATATATATCTTGTCACTAACTGTCCCTCAAAGGAGCTCACAATCTAATCCCTACCATTGCCATATGTCTATATTATGTAGTGTAAGTACTGTAGTCTAGGGCCAATTTTAAGGGGAGCCAATTAACTTATCCGTATGTTTTTGGAATGTGGGAGGAAACCGGAGTGCCCGGAGGAAGCCCACGCAGACACGGAGAGAACATACAAACTCTTTGCAGATAGTGCCCTGGCTGGGATTCGAACCAGGGACCCAGCGCTGCAAGGCGAGAGAGCTAACCACTACGCCACCGTGCTGTGTGTGTGTGTGTGTGTGTGTGTGTGTGTGTGTGTGTGTGTGTGTGTGTGCGTGCGTGCGTGCGTGCGTGCGTGCGTGCGTGTGTGCGTGCGTGCGTGCGTGCGTGTTTGTCCATTGATTTTGAAATATATATTTAATGCAGTAGGGGATATAGGGTTTAGTATATAGTGTGAGGTATCTAGGGTTCAGTATATAGTGTAGGGTATATTGGGTTGTATTTAGCACAGCCCCAAACTGTCCCTTGTTTGGACAGTTGGGAGCTTTTGGACAGTCCCTGTTTGGGAACCCTGTCCATCTTCCTTCCTCATGTGGCCCTCTTTCAGCACTGATGTACAGATGTATGTGAATACTTGTATTTTTCTACTTAAAAATGTTTTTAATTAACTCTAAACGTTATTTCCTTCTTTATAACTGATATATTTCTTATTTTCAAATGTTAATATGAAGGAAAATGAACCAGGATAGAGAGGACCAGTGTGGTTTGAAATATAAAGCAACATATTTTTCTTACAAAATCTTTGTAGTATGTGTAACTAGGGGTGTGTTGGGAGCGTGTGGCAGGGGGGTGGCTTAAGTGTCTTTTTTAACTAAAAGTTGGGAGGTATGGTTTTTAGGGTAGTGTATGTAGGACTGTATTTTTTTAGTGTATAGGATTGTATATAAGTTCAGGGTTTATACGGCTTATGCGAGTTAGCTTAAAGGGAACCAGAGACGCCAGACATGGAAAAAGAAAAAAGATTTCATACATACCTGGGGCTTCTTCCAGCCCCATAAGCCTGGATCGCTCCCACGCCGCCATCCTCCGCTTCCTGGATCCGCCGGTACCGGATCCCGTCACTTCCGGCGGACGCGGCCAATTGTCCGCATGATCAGGGGATCCCTCCATGTCCTTACGCGTGTGGCTGCGCAGTATGCAGCCGCACGCGTAAGGGTATGCTGGGAGCCCCTGTGATGCGGACAATTGGCCGCGTGCTGACGCCGACTGGCCGAAACTACGGGACCCGGAACCGGCGGATACAGGAAGCGGAGGACGGTGGCGTGGGAGCGATCCGTGCGTATGGGGCTGAAGGAAGCCCCAGGTATGTATAAAATCTTTTTTCTGGTGTCTCTGGTTCCCCTTAAGCTGCTCACAAACTGAAAATTTAAAGATTGCAACATCTAATGGGGAAGCCTCATTGAGACCCTGAGGCTTCCTCCTCCCCAGGTAAGTATCCCCAGAAGTTTTTTTTTTAAGTACAGAGTCTCTTTAAAGTTTGCAAAAGAGCACCTGGATGTTACACAGCAGTACTGGCAACATATTTTGTGGACAGTTGAAACCAAAGTTGAGTTGTTTGGAAGAAGCACCCAACACTATGTGTGGAGAAAAAGAGGCACAGCACACCAGCATCAAAACCTCATCCCAACTGTAAAGTATGGTGCTGGGGGCATCATGGTTTGGTGCTGGTTTGCTACGTCAGGGCCTGTACATATCGCTATCAACCAAAAAGTGTGAAACAACTGAAAATATGTCATATTCTAGGTTCTTCAAAGTAGCCACCTTTTGCTTTGATTACTGTGCTTTACACACTCTTGGCATTCTCTTGATGAGCTTCAAGAGGTAGTCACCTGAAATGGTTTTCACTTCACAGGTGTACCCTGACAGGTTAATAAATGGGATTTCTTGCCTTATAAATGAGGTTGGGATTATCAGTTGCATTGTGGATACACAGCTGATAGTCCTACTGAATAGACTGTTAGAATTTGTATTATGGCAAGATAAAAGCAGCTAAGTAATGAAAAACGAGTAGCCATTATTACTTTAAGAAATGAAGGTCAGTCAGTCCAAAATATTGGGAAAACTTTGAAAGTGTCCCTAAGTGCAGTCTCAAAAAACATCAAATGCTACAAAGAAACTGACTCACATGCAGACCGCCCCAGGAAAGGAAGACCAAGAGTCACCTCTACTGCGGAGGCGAGTCACCAGCCACAGAAATCGCAGGTTAATAGCAGCTCAGATTAGAGTTTAGGTCAATGCCACACAGAGTTCTAGCAGCAGACACATCTCTAGAACAACTGTTAAAGGAATACTGTAGGGGGGTCGGGGGAAAATGAGTTGAACTTACCCGTGGCTTGTAATGGTCCCCCGCAGACATCCTGTGCCCGCGCAGCCACTCACCGATGCTCCGGCCCCGCCTCCGGTTCACTTCTGTAATTTCTGACTTTAAAGTCAGAAAACCCCTGCGCCTGCGTTGCCGTGTCCTCGTTCCCGCTGATGTCACCAGGAGTGTATAGCACAAGCCCAGTATGGTCTGTGCCTGCGCAGTACGCTCCTGGTGACATCAGGGGGAGCGAGGACACGGCAACGCAGGCGCAAGGGTTTTCTGACTTTAAAGTCAGAAATTACAGAAGTGAACCGGAGGCGGGGCCGGAGCATCGGTGAGTGGCTGCGCGGGCACAGGATGTCTGCGGGGGACCATTACAAGCTATGATTAAGGACAGTTAGTCCGAAACATGTCAGCTATCTGATGTTTGCCTCAGATGTTTTGGATATGTCCAACAATAAAGGAAACCTTCATTGACAAGTGCGGACCATTTCTTTTTGCCCAGGCTAGAATGAAAGTAGAGACAACCAACCCCTCCCCAATTAATCATATGGAGCTTATTATCACTGATGAGCTTCTCTGCTGCATTGCTGAGCAAACAAATTTGTACACTCAGGAACACATTGCTGTGAATCCAAGTTGCAGCTATGAGAGGCCTAAGAACTAGGAGTCCACTACAGTCCAGGAAATTTTTTTTTTTAGGCCTCACATGGCCAGTTATCTCATGAAGCAAGGTGAAACACTTGCATCAGGCGCAGAGATTACAGGGGCAGCATGCTTGTTCTGTGTGTTTACACTTACAGCTTGCAATCAGAGTAGGATAAAAAGCGGAGGAGAGTGAGGGAGGTGAAAGGTCATCATTAGGAAAAGCAGCTTGCTGTGCTGTGTGAGGAGTCTGACAGTGAGTGTGGAGGGGGGAGACAGGAGAACAGCAGTGTTTTATTTGACTTGCACACACAATAGAAGGGAGGAGGTGACACTGCTGTCCTGACTGAGGATGAATGGAGTACGGCCGACTGGCTGAAGGTGAGCAGTTTGTTTGTCACAGACTCACAGCCAGCCTGCCAGTATGTTATTGTGTTGAGCTGCTTTATCAGTTGAAAGGGTCCGCACCGTCAATAAAATATAAGTATTTATTCAAGCTCTTAAAAACATCATAGGCAAAAAATAAAATAAAATGTGTGCCGGGTCACCATTGACGCACGGCGTTTCGGATACACTCCTTTTTCAGAATGGTTCCAATGCACACTATCAAATTCACAACAACCTTGCCCTTTATGTATTCCTATAGAGGACCTGATAGAGAACTACAGCTGCCTACAACAATTTGCATACATACATATTCATGTCTGCATGGGCCAATGGAAACATTTGATGTTCCTAAACAAACCTAATATTCACAAACAATCCAATATTTATAAACAATGCAGGGATCATCATGTGAGAAACAGCAAGGAAACTTACGTCAGGCTAATCAGGTCTGGGGGTCTCCAACGGATCTGCATAGTGTCACACCTCAAGCACTTCTTATTCAACCTAAGACATGTAATACACGTCTATTTGGTTGATCCCATCATCGTGCCCCCAGGTGTTATCAAGCGGGGTCGGCTGATCCACAGCCCTGCCGACTTCCGCATACTCTCCGTATTGGAGCACCTCCTCCGCCTCCAGCCTATCCGCAATACGCCGCCAACGTCCGCTCCTAAAGCACCATAAGTTTAAGCCAATCAATGCGGCGCCTACAGCGTCCGTCCTGAAGACTGTGAAGACTATGAGTTGCATAGGACTGCCCCCTAAATTTCAGCCAATCCCTGTAGTGCCATCAACCTTTTGGCCAATCCATGCGGCGCCTACAGCGTCCGCACTAAAGGCCATAGATTGCGTGAGTCTGTTTACAAAATTCCGCCAATCATTGCGGCGCCGACAGCGTCCGCACTAAGGATTGTAGCATCAATCAGCGCTCCCGTCTCACCAACCAATCAGAGCGGCGCCTACAGCGTCCGCACTAACACAAGAGACGTCACAGCTAGAAGACCTCCAGCCAATCAGGCGGTGGCTAAACAAGCACTCTCCTAAAGTTGTAAACATATAGAAACTTACACTACTAGATCGGACTATTAAGGAGGCCTCTACTTGCCAGACACAATCCCCGGTACGTCACATAACATACACACATATATACAGTTTATAGAGCGTGCAAAAATAATGCACCTCTACTGACTACTCACGACATCAAAGTATATATGTTTGATCCTTCTGTTTCTCACATGTGGCCCATTCTTGTATCACCTGCTCCACCTGCCAGATAAATAAACATCAGAAATTACATGACATTAACAAAAAGTTTTAACAGCTATAATCTCATAATACTTTACTTAAATCGTATTCTCTGTTCAATCCTTTGGGCTCTAAAGTCTCCAGTTTCTTAATCCAATAATTCTCACGTTTGAGCAATAATTTATGTCTATCTCCCCCCCTCCTCTGGATCGGGATTCCCTCCAAAATCTGCACTCTGAGTTGTGTCAAACTATGATGATGAGTTGTAAAATGCTCAGATACTGACATATCCATATTTTTGGTTCTTATATTGGACTTGTGGGATGCCACTCTATCCCGCAAGGCCTGGGTAGTCTTTCCAACATATCCCATCCCGCAGGGGCACTTTAACATATAAACAACATATCTAGAGTCGCAAGTGAACAGACCCTGTATTTTAAATTTGGTGCCCCTGCTGGGATGGGTAAAGGTGTCACCCCTGCAGATAAAACTGCAGAGGTGACAACCTAAACACGGGAAAGTCCCATTCCTCACTGATCTCTGTTTTTTCTCCAGACCTATGTCACCCTTTACTAGAATGTCCCTCAAAGAGGGTGCACGTTTGTAAGACATGAGGGGATGATTACGAAATTCTCTAACATGTGGCAGTCCTTCTCTGAACATTGGCCAGAACCTATTGATAATGCTTGAGATCTCCTCTGAAAGGATGTTATATGTAGTGACACAGGCCACCCTATCTCTACAGTCAACATTGGTCTGTTTCTGCCCAATTCTCCATCTTTTACCAGTTCGCATCTTAGGATCATTTATCAAACATGTAATAGGATAACCCCTGGCCAGGAATTTATATTTCATTTCTTCCAAACGAAGTGCCTTAGTTGTAGGATCACTTACAATACGTTCAATCCTTTTGTATTGTCCCTTAGGAATATTAACTTTAATATGGGGAACGGGAAAACTGTCAAAATGGAGAATTGAGTTTCTATCAGTTGGTTTAGTAAAAAGGTCTGTAACCAGATGATCCTCCTGTCTAATCACCCAGGTGTCTAAAAAACTCACCCTATCATAACTACTTTCAATAGTTAATTTAATTGCCGGACAGGAACGTGGCCCCGCCCACAAACAAAAAATGTCATCAATGCTCACAAAAAAGAGGACTAGAGTAAACAAATGCATCCTCGTATAAGCCCATAAATAAATTAGCATAGGACGGGGCCACGTTCGAGCCCATCGCTGTACCTCTCCGCTGTATATAGAATGTGTCCCCAAATAGAAAGTAATTATTCCTTAGTAGCAAGTCTAATAGAAAGATAAAGCATTAATCCCTGTGACTCCAGGGGTGGTCATAGCACGTCGAATCCATTGGTGCGGATGTGATCCAATCTTGAATTGTGTTGAGCTGCAGCATGTTATGTCTCAAGTTGTTGCATATGCTCCGTTGCTGACAGAGAACAGTGCGATCATTCCAAATCAGGTGGGGGTGAAACATCCTCACAGATTTGCCTCAGGCAGCAAAAAGTCTAGAACCGGCCCTGCTCACACTGGATATGGGCATTACCAAAAAATAGACCTGAAAATTGTAAGGAAACGCGGAAATGCCGCCGTCTCTCAAGGTGAGGCGGCTGTTTCCGCGTCCAGCATGGCGTCACAACGCGGAAAAAACGCTGCATGCCGCATAGGCAGTGCGGTGGAATCCGCATTGGGAACGGCGGAATCCGCATCAGAGGCGGCCCCCGCACTAGATACATTGCATGACAGTACTGGTGTGGCTGGGACTGATAGTCCACCAAGATTCAGACTTACACGCGCGCGAGCAGAGAGGCAGAGTTTAAATAGCAGTTAGAAGGGTGTCGGCTGACCAGCTGGGTCAGCTGACAAATTCCACTGCTCTCATTGGACCAGCAATTAGGGAGGTCCTGGAAAGGTCCTAGAGTATATATACTGCTGGTTGTTCACTTGCTCTTTGTCTGGCGTGCGATCACATATGTGGGAGCACCCAGATCCGTAGTCAGATCCTTAAGTGTGCCGGGACCAGCTGGAGCTGTAATCCTACACTTAGCTAGATTATTGATAGCTAAAGTACTAGTTTGATTGTGATTATCTGTTATGACTTTTGCCTGCCTCGACTATCCTCCTGAACTCTGATTTTTGTACCCCGATATTTCTGATACTCTGTTGCCGAACCTCGGCTCGTTCCTAGACTCTCTTTCTGCCTCCTGATTTTGTACCCCGATACATCTGATACCCCGTTGCCGAACCCTGCCTGTACTTTGACTCCGCCTTTGCCTGCTGTATTTGTACTTTATCTGTCCGTGTGTGTACGACCTGGCTTGTCCGACCTCGAGAACCGACCTCACGATTGGAGGCGGTTCCCAGTCCTGTTAGTGACACTTCTTCCTGAGTGTCACTCTCGGACTTTCCTTCCTACTGTCAGTCTGACTCCTCCCGTCTTGGAGAGCTCAGGTCTGCGGAAGGAATCCGTGCAGTTCTCTTTGCTGCACTGAGGCCTAGGCCTCCTAGTGTTACTGTTACACCAAAACACTACACTCTACTCAGGCGAACAGAGGTTAGTTTGTATATCGGATTATCGGTGAGACTGCAGATCACTTATAATCTGGTGTATATCTGTATTTCCGGTGATACTGCAGATCACTGGTAATCAGATACTCTCTGCGCCCACCGATCGTTACAGAACGCCAGACCACCAAAACTATGGAATCACGCACTGATCCTCTGACTGTGCTTGCCACTTCGGTGGATAACATTCATCAAGCTTTGGGCCAGCACAGAGCCTTAATTGATGCCCTATCAGGCTCTGTGAAAACCCTCCAGACGTCAGTTGATTCAGTGCGATCCCCTCCTTGTGATGATATACGTATGCCTGTACCCGAAAAATTTTCCGGCCACAAGTCTGACTTCCGGAATTTCAGGAGTAGAGTGCTATCATATTTTGAATTGAGACCCCGATCCTCGGGGACTGAGACCCAACGGGTCATTTTTATTAAAACGTTGCTGACTGGCGACTCCCAGTCCTGGGCATATAACCTACCCTCTACTGATATAGCTCTGACCTCAGTAGAAGAATTCTTTAAGGCCATGGCCGTAATTTACGACGACCCTGACCTTGCTGCGTCCTCTGAGCGGAAGCTCAAACTCCTGCGGCAAGGCAGAGGTTCGGTTGAGGATTATGCGGCAGAGTTCCGTAGGTGGTCAGTCACGGCTAGATTTGACAACTTTGCTTTAATGGATTACTTCTTGTCTGGGTTGTCGGAGGAGGTCTCCGACTTAATGTTAACAGTACCCGAGCCCAAGACAGTTGACGAGGCCATATCATCGGCCATCCGAGTGGATCGCAGGTTGCGCCATCAGAGGCAGGCTAGGGGCAGTCACCGTGTCAGGGTGACATCATATGTGGCACCGTCCGCTACACCCCTAGTAACACCTTCTCCGCCTGTCTCTCCCTCCCCAGCCTTGCCGCCGCCCAAACCAATGCAGATTGGTCGGTCGAGACTGACCCAGGTAGAGCGAAGGCGAAGAATGACAGAACAGCTGTGCCTGTACTGTGCAGCAGCAGGGCATAGGGTGCGAAACTGTCCTAACAGGTCGGGAAACGAGTTTGCCTAGGAATAGTGGGGGGTGACACCCTAGGCACACAAACTGCACCCCTTAAGGAAAAGAAGTTACTGCTCCCTTGTACGGTTACATGGGAGAATAAGTCTATGGCCACTAAGGCATTTATTGATTCGGGCTCAGCGGCCAATTTTATGAATTTTGAGTTTGCGCAGGAATTGGGTATCCCCCTTTCTCCTGTGAGACCCCCCATTCAGGTTACAGCAGTGGACGATTCCCCTCTGCAACGGAATCGTGCACTGTCTCAGACTCCGGAGGTGAAGGTCACCATAGGGGTACTTCATGGGGAACAATTATCGTTTTTTGTATTGCACATGTCAACCTCCACTATCATCCTAGGCATGCCCTGGTTGCAACTCCACTCACCTCAAATAGACTGGGCCACAGGGCAGTTAACCACTTGGTCACCTCGTTGTTTTCAGCAGTGTTTGGGGAAGTTGACCCTGGGGCAAACCAGAATTCAGGTGGAGGGGGTACCCGACCAATATTCCGAGTATTCCGATGTGTTCTGTCCCAAGGCAGCAGACAAATTGCCCCCACATCGCCCTTTCGATTGTCCCATTGACCTCCGTTCAGGATGTGTACCTCCCCGGGGTCATTTGTACAACCTGTCGGGACCCGAAAAAGTAGCCATGCAGGATTATATACGTGAAAACTTGGCCAAAGGTTTCATTCGGCCGTCTCGGTCACCTGCTGGAGCTGGTTTCTTTTTTGTTAAAAAGAAAGACGGAGGCCTGCGACCCTGCATTGATTATCGCGGCCTTAACAAAATTACAGTCAAGAACCGCTATCCCCTGCCACTGATAGACGATTTGTTCACACAAATTACAGACGCTAAAATCTTCTCTAAATTAGATTTGCGGGGCGCGTATAACTTGATACGCATAAGAAAGGGCGATGAGTGGAAGACGGCCTTTAATACACCAGACGGGCATTACGAGTACCTGGTGATGCCCTTTGGGCTCTGTAATGCCCCGGCCGTCTTCCAGGAACTCATTAACGAGGTATTTAGAGAGGTGTTGGGGAAATTTGTTTTAGTCTATCTTGATGATATTCTTATCTTCTCCAACAACCTCTCTGAACATAGAGACCATGTGAGGTTTGTTTTGAATCTGTTAAGGCAGAACTCCTTATATGCAAAACTTGAAAAATGTATCTTTGAAGTAACGTCCGTCGCCTTCTTGGGGTATATAATTTCCACCACAGGTCTGTCAATGGATCCTGCCAAGGTTTCGGCTGTGCTGGAGTGGCCACAGCCGGTGGGGTTGAAATCTCTGCAGCGCTTTCTTGGCTTTGCCAATTACTATAGACGGTTTATAAAGGGGTACTCCACAGTCATTTCTCCCCTTACAAGTCTCACCAAGAAAGGGGCAGATACAACTCACTGGTCTCCTGAGGCTTTACATGCTTTTTCCACTCTGAAGGGCCTATTCTGTTCAGCACCCATCCTCAGACATGTGGATACGTCCTTCCCGTTCATTGTGGAGGTGGATGCTTCAGAGGTAGGAGTGGGGGCTGTGCTGTCTCAGCGATCAGGCTTGCATAGAATGCACCCTTGCGCTTATTTCTCTCGCAGGTTTTCCCCTGCAGAGAAGAATTATGATATTGGTAATAGGGAGCTCCTGGCCATCAAATTAGCTTTCGAGGAATGGCGACATTGGTTAGAAGGAGCTGAGCATACCATTACGGTTTACACCGATCATAAGAACTTAGAATACATCGAGGGGGCTAAGAGGTTGAGCCCTCGTCAGGCTCGATGGTCGCTATTTTTCTCCAGGTTCACCTTCATCATTACATATACCCCGGGGAGCAAGAATGTTAAGGCAGATGCCTTGTCCAGATGCTTTGAGGCAGAGACAGCACAGCCCTCCGTTCCTGAGACCATTATTCCTCAGAGATTGATACTGGCAGCCACTGGTACTTGGGAGGATTGGAGGGAGACGCTGAGTCCCTTTCAGCAGGACATCCCGGAAGGGAAGCCCGCAGGGGTTCTGTTCGTTCCTCTGCCGTTTCGCCTTCAGGTTCTGGAGATGTTCCACGCACATAAGAATGCAGGGCATCCGGGGGCATCCAGAACACAAGATTTAGTAGCCAGATGCGCCTGGTGGCCTTCTCTGGCGGCGGATTGCAAGGAATATGTGAAGGAGTGTGTGACATGTGCCAAGAGTAAACCCTCCCGGCTGGCACCTGTCGGTACCTTGCAGTCATTGCCCACCCCGACTGAACCGTGGACCCACCTGTCCATGGATTTTGTAGGCGAACTTCCCAGGTCTGAGGGAATGGCGGTCATTTGGGTCGTGGTCGACCGGTTTAGCAAAATGGCCCATTTTGTACCTTTGAAAGGACTCCCCTCCGCTCCAGAACTGGCCGAGTTGTTCATTACGCATGTTTTTCGTTTGCACGGTATTCCCGAAAACATAGTCTCAGACAGGGGAGTTCAATTCGTCTCACGTTTTTGGAAAGCTTTTTGCCAGCTCATGGACATAAAACTGTCTTTCTCGTCTGGATATCACCCTCAGACCAACGGCCAGACTGAGAGAATAAATCAATCGTTAGAGCAGTTCTTAAGGTGTTATGTAGCTGAAGCACAGGACGATTGGGTCAGATTTCTGCCGTTTGCAGAATTTGCCCAAAATAATTTAAAAAACTCGTCCTCCGGTTTTTCGCCTTTTCAAGTAGTGACGGGAAGATCACCCAAATTTTCCCCATTGCCTATAGCCTCCACTCCGTTTCCAGCCCTGGAGGTCTGGCAAAGGTCATTCAAGGACCTGTGGGGGACAGTAAGAAATAACCTGGAGAAGGCCTTCTTGAGTCAGAAGGGTCAAGCCGACAAGAGACGGTCGGTGGAGTGGAGATTCCAACCAGGAGACCCGGTTTGGGTGTCCACACGTCACTTGGCCCTAAAACAACCGTCTAATAAGCTTGGTCCCAGGTTTGTGGGTCCATTTCCGATAACCAAAAAGATCAACAATGTTACTTATACTGTCGAACTTCCCACTAGCATGCGGGGGGTAAGGTCTTTTCATGTTTCCCTGCTTAAACCAGCAGTCCATGTGGGTCCCACTCCTCCTCCTCCTGTGGTGGTAGACGACCAACCTGAGTACGAGGTAGAAAAGATATTGGATTCACGCATGGTACAGAATTCGGTACAGTACCTCGTACATTGGAAAGGGTACGGCATTGAGGAGAGACAGTGGGTACCGGGTTCACGCATGCATGCAGACGAGTTAAGGAGGGAGTTTCATGCCTTACATCCCGAGAAACCTGGTAGGAGTTGTCCGGAGTCCACTCCTCGGGGGGGGGGGTACTGTAAGGAAACGCGGAAATGCCGCCGTCTCTCAAGGTGAGGCGGCTGTTTCCGCGTCCAGCATGGCGTCACAACGCGGAAAAAACGCTGCATGCCGCATAGGCAGTGCGGTGGAATCCGCATTGGGAACGGCGGAATCCGCATCAGAGGCGGCCCCCGCACTAGATACATTGCATGACAGTACTGGTGTGGCTGGGACTGATAGTCCACCAAGATTCAGACTTACACGCGCGCGAGCAGAGAGGCAGAGTTTAAATAGCAGTTAGAAGGGTGTCGGCTGACCAGCTGGGTCAGCTGACAAATTCCACTGCTCTCATTGGACCAGCAATTAGGGAGGTCCTGGAAAGGTCCTAGAGTATATATACTGCTGGTTGTTCACTTGCTCTTTGTCTGGCGTGCGATCACATATGTGGGAGCAACCAGATCCGTAGTCAGATCCTTAAGTGTGCCGGGACCAGCTGGAGCTGTAATCCTACACTTAGCTAGATTATTGATAGCTAAAGTACTAGTTTGATTGTGATTATCTGTTATGACTTTTGCCTGCCTCGACTATCCTCCTGAACTCTGATTTTTGTACCCCGATATTTCTGATACTCTGTTGCCGAACCTCGGCTCGTTCCTAGACTCTCTTTCTGCCTCCTGATTTTGTACCCCGATACATCTGATACCCCGTTGCCGAACCCTGCCTGTACTTTGACTCCGCCTTTGCCTGCTGTATTTGTACTTTATCTGTCCGTGTGTGTACGACCTGGCTTGTCCGACCTCGAGAACCGACCTCACGATTGGAGGCGGTTCCCAGTCCTGTTAGTGACACTTCTTCCTGAGTGTCACTCTCGGACTTTCCTTCCTACTGTCAGTCTGACTCCTCCCGTCTTGGAGAGCTCAGGTCTGCGGAAGGAATCCGTGCAGTTCTCTTTGCTGCACTGAGGCCTAGGCCTCCTAGTGTTACTGTTACACCAAAACACTACACTCTACTCAGGCGAACAGAGGTTAGTTTGTATATCGGATTATCGGTGAGACTGCAGATCACTTATAATCTGGTATATATCTGTATTTCCGGTGATACTGCAGATCACTGGTAATCAGATACTCTCTGCGCCCACCGATCGTTACAAAAATGAATTGGTCTAAAGACCCAATTTACCACATAGCCATCTTTTCTGTATGCTTCTAAATTTTCCTGGCCATCGAAGTCTATGACTGTTCTCCCGGTTCCCGCAAACTCAAACTTTTACGTAAAACCCAAAATTTGATGTTCCCAACACATCTATCTCCAATATGTCCAGCCTAGATATCTCCCAGTACATCCTCTACATTTAGATATTACAAAGTGCAATTGTGGACCAGCACCAAGCTAAAAAAAAATCTTTTTTTTTTACAATCCTTAAAGAGGAACTGTAACGGCAAAACGTCCCCTGGGGGGTACTCACCTCGGGTGGGGGAAGCCTCAGGATCCTAATGAGGCTTCCCACGCCATCCTCCATCCCTCGGGGGTCTCGCTGCAGCCCTCCGTACAGCCGTGACGTAATATTTACCTTCCTGGCACTGCGCAGGCGCTCTGATGGCTGTCGGCTCCGAAGTAGGCGGAAATACCCGATCGCCGTCGGGTCCGCTGTACTGTGCAGGCGCAAGTCTCCGGCGCCTGCGCAGTAGAGCGGACCCGACGGAGATCGGGTATTTCCGTCTATTTCCGAGCCGAAAGCAGCCACAGCTCCCCCGCTGGAGCCAGCAAAGGTAAATATTGAATTGACAGTCGTCTCTGTCGCTGGCTGTTCGGAGGGCTGCAGCGAGACCCCCGTGGGAAGCCTCATTAGGATCCGGAGGCTTCCCCCACCCGAGGTGAGTACCCTCCAGGGGATCTTTTTGAAGTTACAGAGTCTCTTTAAAAAAAAGCCATTGCAGTATCTTTGGTAAATCAGAAACGTGAAGATCATAAAATATGGTTTTGTTGCAGTTTTCTGCTAAGCAGCAATTGAGATCGTTCCCTTTCTCAAGCCAGTCTGACACTGATAAGTATCTACTGATTTAACATTGATTTCAAGATACTACAATGGCTTTTTGAAAGAAAAAAAAAGGAAGGGCAATTTTACTTGTTTCTGATCAAACAATTGCCTTCAGTATTGATTTCCCCTGACTGTTGGGGTAATAGGACTTCAGCACAAATGTGGTGTGGGTGCTGAACTGCTGATATCTCCACATCCTTTAAATCTAGATGTTAGCTAGATGTGCTTTACGGCTCTTTACGACGGGGAATCCGGAAGAAGATGACGCTTTGCCCGAGGACGACTGGCAGTCATCCGAAAACGAAACTTAGCGGCGGAGGGAGACCGGAGGGCACCGAAGGACCGGCGCGGGCACAGGACGGCTGCAGGAGGCTTGGGAAAGCCCCCAGGTAAGTGAATTTTTTTTTCTCCGCCGGTTAAGGTTCCCTTTAAGGCTCATTGGGGTTGAATCAATAGGCTGACTGTTAAGTGACAGTCAGCTTATTGGGCCAATCAAAGTGCAGGAATCTCATCCTTTGAAGCCACTGGACCCGCCAGGGCTCAGGGCAGATTCAGTGGAGCGCCTTTTAAGTTAATGGAGCGCTTGTTATGCTAGCAGTGCACACTATGCTACCTTCCGCAGCATAGCATGCACAGGAGATTTTTAACTCGCACTGCTGTCATTAAGCTTAAAGAGTAACTGTCAGACATAAAATAAAAAAAAATGAATTCTTTATTTTTATGTGGTAAACAAGTAATAAGGATGCTTACTGGGCAATCCAAAAGTTAAAAATCTTACTTTTCTTCTCCATAAAACATCATTCCTCAGTTTCTCTGGCTCTTATTTGGTACATTTGACACACAAAGGAAGTTGCAGGGCATGCTGAGTTTTCTTTTTTTCTTCTTTCCCCTCAGATTTAACTAATGCAGCCTGATAGGCTGAAGCGTCTCTCCCTCCTGTTTTTCCCCTCCTACACCTCTGTTCCTCTTGATTGGCCAATAGTTCTAAATGCACTTTCTACTGCAGAGCTAGGTTATAGTGTCTGAAGCCTGGAGGGGGGGGGGGGAGGGGGGCGATGATACACAGACAGAGTAAGGGAGGAAATTATGTCAGGATTGGCTTCAAGATAGACACAGACAAAATGGAAAATCCCTAAGAAGTATTTTCTCTTTTTTTACTATAGGAAAAGCACTAAAATCAAAATGTGGACAGTGCAATACATATGTTATGTAAGTAGAGCAAGTATTTATCTACTTATATATGTGGTTTATTTGTTTTCCTGAAGTAGTATGGCTGACAGCTCCACGTTAATAAATCGACCCAATTGACCCTTATTCAATTCATTTTTTTTCCTAAGTTTTCTACCTGGTGATATTTTTACACCTTATCAATAAAATACTTTTTAAGCCACCAGCCAGGAACTAGCATAATTTGGATGGTACTATTTTGTCTACGTTTTGGTATGTTTTCAATTGCAGTGGGCTGAAAAGTTATTTTAAACAGCAGATGTAAAATTCTCTCCTAGGAGAAAATGCAGAAGAAAAAGTGAATTTAATAAGGGCCCTTGTTTCAGTCACTATACATTCTCTATAGCCCAAGAGATCAAGTAGTTCAGAGTAAGAGCCAGCTTTACACCTTTGCAGCCTGTAGGCTCAGAAGTTCTGGTGCCCTAAATGATGCCCTTTGTCAAACCCGCATTGCTGCAAATCCTGAGGCAGGCATCACACTTGTCGGTTTTCGTGCGCGATTTCTGCACAGAAAAACTGATTTCAACTGAGAATTCTTATTAATCAATGGGCTAGGTCACACTTGAATGCAGATTTTGCACGCAGAAAAAAAACTGTCATCTTGCACAATTTGTCAGTTTTCTCTTTGAATGACATTAGCTGCTGTAAGACAGGGGTCATACTTCATTTTTTTTTTAAAGTGTAGAAATCTGAAAGATAAGTGTGAACCCTGCCTGACACTAATGGGGGTTCACCAACTCCCCCCTTCTCCCACCTGGCGTGCTCTCATACACCATCCTTGTGCCGTGCTGATCTTACTGACCCTGAAGCTTTACAGTGATCATTTGCGGACACATTAAGTTCTGTTTTGGGGTAAAACTGGATTTTAAAAAAATGTATGAGTAAACTGGGTAAAAAAAAACAACAAAAAACAAAATGGCAAACAAACAAGCCTTTAGGGCTCGTTCACACTGAGGACATTTTTGCCCTTTTTTCAAACGCGGGCGGTTTTCATTTCCATTGCACAAGCAACATATACATTGTGTGTATGATGCAAGTTACGCAAAGTTAGTACCATTGTATACTCGCATATAAGATTATTTTTTTTATCAAAAAACTCTCCCAAGAGTTTGGTGGTCGGCTTCCATATAAATCAGGTGTGCATGACCATATACAGTGCACGCATTTGAAGCATGCCTCTATCTATAGTTAAATCTCCTAATTTCTGTCAGGTTCCCATCTCCTGTGCAGTTCTTCACTTGCCACTAGAGGTCCAGGGCTTCACTGTCTTCTCATTCTGGGCAGCCATTTTCCTGTCTCCCTTGCAGCTCTATATCGGCAAGATAGAGGTCAGTGGCAAGTACAGACCTGCAAGGGAGATGGAAAGATGGCTGCCAAATTTAGGGATGGTCAGAAATGCCAATTTCAGCTTCCACAAAAAATCCACTTTCCGACATTGCCGATTACCGCTACTGATTCCACTTTCCGCTACCGATTTCCGCATTACGGTGAGGATCTAAACTCGGCGGCATACCGCATATCGGTAATGCAGATTTTCTGCATTTTACATTACAGTCAATGGCCGCCAAACTTAGCGGTTAATACCAAAGCCCCCAGAGGCCCTAGAAACATCAAATTTTCAGGGTATGTTAAGCAGTAGAGTGGGGACAAGAAATGTCAGCGATTTTTGCCAACATCCACCTACTACACTTGTATTACCGATTTTCAATTTCTGAAAATTGCTTTCTGCGGAATCCGAACGAGCATTTCTACTGCCAATAATTAGAGGAGACAGTGAAGCCTGGACCTCTAGTAGCAAGAGCAGCGCTTCAAGGATGGGAAGATGGCTGTCAGAAATGAGGAGAGGTAACTATAGATACAAGGATGTTTCCAATGCCCACTCTGCATCACATACGTGGGGAGAGGCTAGGGGGGGCATTGGGGGTTTGGCTTATAAGCATGTCAAACATTATTAGTTTTTTTTGAGAGGTAAAAGTTGGAGGGCAGCCTATTTTCGGTGTAGCTTAAACACCAGTATATGTGGCATGTAACGCGGTTGACATAATGCCTGGTGAAATAAATGTGTCCTGTCTGCCCATATAAATGTTACCGCTATGTACTCCATTGTGTGGTCACATTACAACAGGATACATGGTTTCATTATTTTAAAGAAAAAAAAATCTTTCCTGCTATTACAATAGGAGTAAAATGCACATTTATCATTTTGCTGTCAACAGAGTTTCATCCCTGACAAAAAATATTGGCAGTAATCCTGACATATATAAGAGGAGTTCTGCAGACAATTGGCTCTTAGTTGGAATTTTAATCGTAATTAGTATTTTTTTTTTTACTATTATTTTAATCATATGAGGAAACAGTGAAGTGCATAATACCAACTGCAGACGTTTTTCCCCATTCATCAACAAAGATGTAAACGTAGCCAGCATGTAGTGGGAGGAACAGGTTGGTCTCGCAATATCATGTGGGAGAGCTGTCTCAACAGAGGCTGTTCATGCTGATGCTTGCAGTGCTGCCATTTCAAACACTATCAGTGATACTGCCTCCAGGTCTTATGCTGCTGATATCTTTCGGGATTATGACTAAAGCAAAATGAACAAACGCACATTTGGGAATGCCAGAGTCAACAAACGATAACAATGTGCCTCTATATATCACAAAAATAAGTAATGATGCAGTACATCTCTTTTGATGGCAAAATTGGTCTCGAAGCAGTGTTCTTAATAAAACATGTCAGATGGTAAATAACAGTTAGCACAATGGATACATACACTGGTGTTTTCCTGTAAGCTGTTTTAAGTATAGTATGTTTTCTTTTTTTATTTGAAAAATTGGCAGAAAATTATGCTAGCATGAAATATCTTAATTTGTAATGAAAGTCATAATTATTTAGATTTATTTTTCAGTATTGCTCTACCGTATAAAATGTGTGCATTGTATAGACATGACACTTAAAACAGAGGTGGAGGTGCCCAATACATAAAAGATAGGCTAATAAACTGTTAATCTTAAAAACAGAGAGGTAATCTTACCTCTCTTGAAGAATGTGGACCAGTTTATTGAAAAAAGATCCTTTGTTCAAGCACATAAAATTGACAACGCATTTCTCAGGTGCTTATCCGCTTCCTTGGGTCAGTGAAACATCAGGCGCCGTAACTGCTATGGTTGTGTAGCAAACACTAGCGCCTCTCTCTTACACAGAGAGGCACTCATATGTTACACAGAGAGGCGCTCATGCTTGCTACATAGCCATATCAGTTAAGACTTATTAGCTTATCTTTTATGCATTGGGCGCCTCCACCCTAGAGATGGCCCGAACCTCTGATTTTAGGTTCGCGAACCTTCTCCAAACGTTCAATTCGCGCAAACCTTCGCGAACCGCAATCGACTTTAATGGGTAGGCGAACTTTGAAAACTAGAAACATTTATGCTGGCCACAAAAGTGATGGAAAAGATGTTTCAAGGCGACTAACACCTGAAGGGGGGGCATGGCGGAGTGGGATAGACACCTAAAGTCCCGGGGAAAAATCTGGATTTGACGCAAAGCAGCGTTTTAAGGGCAGAAATCACATTGAATGCTAAATTGCAGGCCTAAAGCGCTTTCAAACATTTTGCATGTTTATACATCAATCAGGGAGTGTAATTAGAGTACTGCTTCACACTGACACACCAAACTCACTGCGTAACGCACCGCAAAAAGCTGTTTGCGTAGTGACGGCCGTGCTGGACTGGTGCGCACCATGGCGAGAGTGCAGGCCGTGGCGGTTTTCAAGCCCATATGGTCGCCGGGCTGTGGTAGCTCAACAATAGAACAACAGTGACTGTCCAGCTGATCAAATTTGGTCTGTCCACAATGAAGCAGCGACCCTATTATCTCGGGTGTGCCCCCCCCCCCCCCCGAGACACTCGTATAGCTGGCGGTCATTGCTTCATTGTGATATGCAAGCCCTTTCACTGCTGCAAGGTAATGATCACGAAGGGGTATTGGCACATGTAAATGCCTTTTGTTTTGTTGTTGCAGCTGCAGTGCAGCCAGAAAAATTAGGCAGGCATGTACATGCACCAGAAAAATTATTATAGCGGCCGCTGCTATAATAATCTACCTGGAGTCCTGGACCCTGTTGGTGGTGGCGGAGAAGGCAGTCAAGAGGCCTGCGGGCAGAGGTGCTGTGTGGGGAGTGACTTAGTCTTGGGGCGGGCAGGCAGGCAGTCACACGACGTGCAGGCAGAGATGCTGTGTGTGGGGACTGACTTAGTCTTCGGGCGAGCAGTAGCCTTCCGGGATCCATGCCTCGTTAATTTTGATAAAGGTGAGGTACTGAACACTTTTGTGACTTAGGAGACTTCTCTTCTCAGTGACAATGCCTACAGCTGCGCCGAAGGTCCTTTCTGACAGGACGCTTGAGGCAGGGCGAGAGAGAACTTGGATGGCAAATTGGGACAGCTCTGACCACAGGTCAAGCCTGCACACCCAATAGTCCAAGGGTTCATCGCTGCTCACAGTGTCTACATCCACACTTAAGGCCAGGTAGTCGGCTACCTGCCAGGCCAGTCATTGGTGGAGGGTGGATTCAGGTGGGCTAAGGCGAGGCTTTGGACTAAAGAATGTCCGCATGTCCGACATAACCATGAGATTGCTGGAGCGTCTGGTCCTTGCCTGCATGGACATGGGCAGATGTACTATCCATCTCCTCTTGCTCTTCCTCAGTGACGTCAGGTAAGTCCTCCTCCCCCCAGCCACGAACAATACCATGGGAACATCGAGCAGCACAAGCCCCCTGCGACGCCTGCTGCGGTTGTTCTTCTGTTGCCGCCTCCTCCTCCTCCAAAGAAACACCTTCCTCATCATCCGAGTCTGACTCCTCTTCCCCATATGACTCTTCCTCCTCCTCCCCCATATGTGCTGCCACAGGTGTTAAGGAAACATCTGATTCTGATGTAAATTGCTCCCACAGCTGTTCCTGCTATAACTGTTCCTCTTCACGCTCCTCCACAGCTTGATCCACCACTCTACGCACGGCACGCTCCAGGAAGTAAGCGTATGGGATCAAGTCGCTGATGGTGCCTTCACTGCGACTTACCAGGTTGGTCACCTCCTCAAATGGCTGCATGAGCCTGCATGCATTTCGCATCAGTGTCCAGTTCGGGGGCCAGAACATCCCCATCTCCCCAGATTGTGTCCTTCTACTGTAATTGTACAGGTACTGGGTGATAGCTTTCTCCTGTTCTAGCAGGCGAGAGAACATGTCCAGGGTCGAATTCCAGCGAGTCGGGCTATCACATATCAAGTGTCTCACCGGCAAGTTGTTTCTCCGCTGAATGTCCACAAAGCATGCCATGGCCATGTAAGACCGCCTGAAATGCCCACACAACTTCCTGGCCTGCTTCAGGATGTCCTCTAAGCCTGGGTACTTTGACACAAATATTTGAATGACTAGATTCATCAAATGTGCCATGCAGGGTACATGTGTCAGCCTTCCCAAATGCAAAGCGGAAAGGAGATTGCTGCTGTTGTCACACACCACGTTGCCGATCTCCAGCTGGTGCGGGGTCAGCCACTGATTCACCTGTTTGTTAAGAGCAGCCAGAAGAGCTGGTCCAGTGTGACTCTCCGCTTTGAGGCAAGTCATGTCTAAGATGGCGTGACACTGTTGTACATGGCATGCAGCATAGACCCTGGGGAGACGGGGCTGTGTAGCTGGAGAGGAAATTGCAGCACCAGTAGAGTTGAACGGCCACTCAGCCAAGGAAGAGGAGGAGGACGATAGCAAAGAGGATGTAGCAGAAGGAGAAGGAGAGGAGGTGGCAGGAGGCCTGCCTGCAAGCCGTGGAGGTGTCACAAGTTGGTCCGCTGCACAGCCATTGGTCACCAGGTTGACCCGATGGGCTGTGTAAGTAATGTACCTGTATTCCGTATACAGGGAAACAAAAGAAGTGGTAATAAAATCCTCTCAGGTGTGCCACAACACCTACATAGACTTTATACTAATAAAAAGGATATATATAGCAAAAAACTGAAGAAACTTGAAGAGTTTATATGCAAAAATACAAAAGATTTTTATTGAAGACAACACTTGTGCTAAAATATTTATAAAAAGTATCCATCAGGGAACATTTTCCATAGCAGAGAATGGCAAAAATTCATCAGTTGTTAACATCAAGATTAGTGCAGTTGTGCAAATTGAGGCGACAACGTCGACTTGTTTCAGAATAGACCCTTCATCAGGCCTCCACAAATAGAGAAAAATATGTATAGTTAACACATGTTCTTAATAAACATCTGGACAACATAAAGTCAGGTATAACCACTCATCCAATTTTCAGACACGGAAACCGCACAAGGCAGGAGATGGAGAGGAATGGCCCTGCACTACTGCACTAATCTTGATGTTAACAACTGATGCATTTTTGCCATTTTCTGCTATGGAATATGTTCCCTGACGGATACTTTTTATAAATATTTTTGCACAAGTGTCGTCTTCAATAAAAATCTTTTGTATTTTTAAATATAAACTCTTCAAGTTTCTTAAGTTTTTGCTAAGTAATGTACCTGCCCTGACCATGCTTGGCAGACCAGGCATCCGTGGTCAGGTGGACCCTTGACCCAACGCTGTGTGCCAGAGATGACACCACTTGCCTCACAACTTCACGGTACAGTTCGGGTATCGCCATTTTAGAGAAATAATTGCGGCCTGGTATCTTCCACTGCGGTGTCCCAATGGCCACAAATTTACGGAAGGCCTCAGAGTCCACCAGCTGGTATGGTAACAGCTGGCAAGCTAACAGATTCGTTAAGCCAGCTGTGAGACAAGGGGATGGCTGCCTGGCAGAAATTGGCTTCTTCCGCTCAAAGATTTCCTTCGGACACCTGGCTGTTGTGGGCAGAGGAGCAGGAACCGCTCAAGGGCAGAGGCGGAGTGGAGGAGGGTGGCTGTGAAGGTGCAAGGGAGAAAGCGGCTGAAGATGCTGCACCTGAAGGAGGAAGAGGAGAAGGAGGGTGGCTTTGCTTTTGTGTGCTGCTTTTGCTCAGGTGCTCTTCCCATTGCAGTTTGTGCCTTTTCTGCAGGTGCCTTCGTAAGGCAGTTGTCCCTACATGGTTGTTGGCCTTTCCACGATTTCATTTTTGGAGGCAGAGAGAACAGATGGCATTGCTCTGATCTACGGACGACACACTAAAAAAATTTCCAAAACGCTGAGCCCCCCTGGGGTGATGGCACTATGGTGACATCAGCAGCTGACATTGAAGGGCATGTTGGCTGGCGCCGGACACTGCCACCAGCTGTTTCTGATGACGAGCTCCCCCTGCTTCTTTCAGCAACTCATCTCCTCCTACTCCTCTCCGGCTCCCCCTCTGAACTGTCCTATTGGTCATCTTGTCTCTTGGGATACCACGTGGTATCCGTATCATAGTCATCATCATAATCATCCTGCCCAGCTTTGCTTGCCTCAGACACCTCCAAAACTGCACCAACAGCAGGTACTTCATCATCCTCATCCTCACACGTTATGTCCATAATGTCGCCGCCTAACTCAGACATATGAGGTGGTGTAACTTGCTTAGCGCCTTCATCTGGTTGTAACAATAATGGCTGTGAATCAGTTAATTCCCCACCAATTAACTCCTGCAAAGTGTCAAATGCAGCGGCTGTGGTGCTTGTAGTAGAACTGGTGGCTGCGGAAGATGAGGTGTTCTGTGTTAAATAGTCAACCACGTCTTGACAATCTTGGGAGTTGATGGGACATGCCTTCTACTGAGCACTGTACTTTGGGCCAGGTTTGCACAAAACCACATCAACACAACCTCACACAGACCTGCCAGGTGGCCTTCCTCTGGGTCTGCCTCTACATCTGCCTCTACCTGTTTTGTCCGTTTTGTCCATATCGGGGGGGGGGGGGATGATGTGAAAGGTATGCACTGACTTCAATAATACAATGTGCAGTCACACAGGTGCAGTTAGCAGGTATGCATGGAGTGGTATATCACACTGCATGCGCTCACATAGGTGGGTGGGTGCACAGTGAACAACAGGTAGGTATATGCAGTGGGTATTACAATGTGCACCTGTCTAACACAGATAGGTACCAGACATGCACAGTGACACTGCATGCGCCTACATAGGTGGGTGGGTGCACAGTGAACAACAGGTAGGTATATGGAGTGGGTATTACAATGTGCAACTGTCACACACAGACAGGTACCGGACAGGCACAGTGACACTGCGTGCACTCACGTAGGTGGGTGGGTGCACAGTGAAGAACAGGTAGGTATATGGAGTGGGTATTACAATGTGCAACTGTCACACACAGACAGGTATCGGACAGACACAGTGACACTGCGTGCGCTCACGTAGGTGGGTGGGTGCACAGTGAACAACAGGTAGGTATATGGAGTGGGTATTACAATGTGCAGCTGTCACACACAGACAGGTACCGGACAGGCACAGTGACACTGCGTGCGCTCATGTAGGTGGGTGGGTGCACAGTGAACAACAGGTAGGTAGGTATATGCAGTGATGGGTATTACAATGTGCACCTGGCACACACACAGGTAGTCACTGAATGTGCTGGGACTGGCAGTGGCACAAACAGTAGGAATTACCAAGGCTGTCTATTATTACTATTTATTATTTTATGCAACACAAGTGTCAGTGGGTCACACACCCACACACACAAAAAAAATAGATCACAAGAAAAAGATTATCTCTCAAAAGAGCTATTGAGGGGTGCTTTTTTTAGCAATAAAAATCAGCAAGGATCAAGCTAAGAAGCCTACAAGAGCCTAACTAATCTTTCCCTATGAGAGTCTGCAGCAGCTTTCTCTTCTCTAATTACTGCAGGCACACGAGTGAGTGAAAAGCCTGACGCTGCCTGCATTTTATAAAGGGGAGGGCCTCCAGGAGGGAGTGTAGTGGCTACAATGTGCCTGCTGACTGTGATGAAGAGGGTCAAAGTTGACCTTCATGATGCACTATGGGAACCTCCGGTAAAGTTTGCGGTTCTCCGTGATCGCAAACCCCGGAAGTTCGCCGGGAACTGTTCGGGCCATCTCTACTCCACCCCTGTTTTAAGTGTCTTGTCATACCTCTTTAAAGGTGATAGTTTTTTAGTTGCCCTAAAGAACATTCAGAGCGCGACCACCCAGTTCCTGCCCAGACCTGGAAAACCGAGTGAGGACGGTTCATTTCCCACCTGGTCTGAGGGTGGTTGCAAGGATTTGCAACCCACCTTTGTGAGTATATAAATCCTTTGCAATTTGCTTTTCTGAATCTTTCACAATTCTGCACCATTGGGCTCCTGGTCTTCTTTTGTCTTTTAGACGAGTCTGTGTTTGTTACAACCACAGGAACCTATTGACATAAGCTATTGTATAGACAAGACATGCTCATTTTAAACTGCTCAAAATGTATACATTTTGCTATTCAAGTCAAAGGACTTGGAGTTGAAGTTCTTTCTAAGTATATCATAGGTCTACAATAGTGAAACATTTGCATACTACAGGCATTGGTAGTTATGGTGAGATGGAAAGACAATGAAAGAGACTGGAGGTTGTCCTAAATTAAAGACTGTAAAATACATTTAGTTGCAGTTTCCCTGAATACATTTAAAAAAATAAATTTAACTTGAAAAGCCATAAAGAATTTTTCCTGAGCATTCAAAATGCTGACATTTCATTATATTGTGTTCCACTCAACCTGTGCACAGTGGAACTCAACATACATAAAAAGATAAAAATTTAGTTTAATATATGCGATCAATGAGGAATAGAATCCAACACTGCAGTGCAATTGTTGCATTGATTGAACGAAGGACATGTCATAAACACATACTTATTGTGCGCTTGTGCTTCTTGCAAAGCTTAACCACCACCTCGCTTAACCACCAGTCCACCACCGCCATGTGAAATGGTCATTTGGCTGCCCATTTGCACCCTGCCCCTGCTGCCATCCACCCTGCCCCTGCTGCCATCCTGACGGTCGGACAGAGCTGAAAAAGCTGAGGAAATCCACTTGCTGGCCAAGCAGCAGTAATCAGGAGTTGCTGCTCACGGTGAAGGTTTCTATTGGGAGTGATACCACAGGGTTTCTGCTGCTTGGCCAGCAGGTGGATTTCCTCAGCTTTTCCACTTACCAGTCCGACACTGCAATAGGACCATTTCTGTGTCCTTCATTTAATAAATGCAACAATTACATTGCACTAATCCCCTAGGTCATGTAATGCATCCCAAATCTTTTGCATAGCCGGTATTGCTGTAGTGCTGCCAACTCTTTTTTCCACATGAATACTGAGTTCAATATACTCAGGGCCGCGCCTGGGCGGGTGCTGCGGGTGCGTTGCACCCAGGCGCCTCTCTCTGAGAGGCGCTGCCCGGCCGCCACTCACCCCCTTTGGCCGCCGCTCTCCCACTCTAGCCGCCGCTCCCCTCTCCCTCTAGCACGTCAGACCTCGATCAGGCGGCGACCAATAGTGCAGGCGCTAGGACCTAGCACACCACACTGATATGCGGAAGTGACATCACTTCCGCATATAGAGCGGGTGCGTCCATCGCCCGCTGTTACTGGTCGGGTCGCCCGCTGATCCTGAGGTCTGACGCTGGGCTGCTGCTGCTGGCTGCAAGGTGAGGGGGGAGCGGTGGCTAGAGGGGGGGTCCCTGTCACTTACTGCCTAAACGGGCTCCCTGTCACTCACTGCCTAAACGGGGTCCCTGTCACTCAGTACCTAAACGGGGTCCCTGTCACTCACTACCTAAACGGGGTCCCTGTCACTCACTACCTAAAGGGGGTCCCTGTCTCTCACTACCTAAAGGGGGTCCCTGTCACTCACTACCTAAATGGTGGTCCCTGTCACTCACTGCCTAAACGGGGTCCCTGTCACTCACTACCTAAAGGGGGTCCCTGTCACTCACTATCTAAAGGGGGTCCCTGTCACTCACTACCTAAATGGTGGTCCCTGTCACTCACTACCTAAACAGGGTCCCTGTCACTCACTACCTAAACGGGGGTCCCTGTCACTCACTACTTAAAGGGTGGTCCCTGTCACTCACTACCTAAAGGGGGTCCCTGTCACTCACTACCTAAACGGGGTCCCTGTCACTCACTACCTAAACGGGGTCCCTGTCACTCACTACATAAAGGGGCTCCCTGTCACTCACTACCTAAAGGCATAGGGCAGAAAAAAACATGTACATCTGATGAGGTAGAAAGTGGTTACCTGCGGCGTAGCTAGAGATCATGGGGCCCCATAGCAAAACTTTCATGGGGCCATCAGATGCTGGCAATCTCGAACAATGCCGCCTGCCCTTACCCTATGGATATGCATTAACTGGGAAATTTACATTCTCATGCTATCTTCACTGCATATAGTCCCTTTGGCACTGATATAAAGTGAGAGGGAAAGTCAATAGTGAAAACATCAAGTACCACCTGGGCACCCTCTACTCCAGGGTCCTATAGCAGCTGCTATGGCTGCTATGCCTATTGTTATGCCCCTGGTGGTTACAAAACATTTTTCCAGCAGGATAATAATTTTGGAAAGTTTGGCAATTTCAGTAAGGTGTGAACGTGTTATGCTTTAAAGGTAATGGCCTAAGATTGGCCACACTTACACAAATTGTGGTTATATCCTAAACTACGACAATTTATTTTTAGCAAACTTTTGTTTTTCTTAACATCTTAGTAAAGGGGCTTTTAGGACCATTGTAGTCCCTTACACACTCCAATGAGTTCTGTGTCACCATGAGCTTGCTGGTTAGTCTGTCCCTCTCGGTGTTACAAGCCCTACTGCATAGAGCCAAATTAATCCATACCATGCACTGATGAGGATCAAACAATCCGAAACAGGTTGTATGCATGTTGGATTATTATGACTCTGTACAAATTAACAAGCTGACACATCATTGCATTCCAGCGGTTCTGGAGGTGTGTTTAGCTTCTAAGGGTACAATGGTTAATTTGCATATATTCAGCAGTGATGCCTTGGGAGACATCTCAAGCTCACTCCAACCTGAATTATCGCAAATTCTTTCTGTTTTAAGAAAGCAAACTTTTATTTTTAGTATAACATATAGTTTACACAACCACGTGGCTACGGCTCACTACAAGTACTCACTTTAAATGCATGATTCCTATCTTTAGAGCAATTAAAAGTACAGCTGCCTGGAAAAGTGGTACCTCTCGTTTTGATCAGATCAAGGTTAGATTTAGTACTTAAAGAGATAACCTATTTGTTATTTAAATTGGGTTATATAGTTAAGTTGTTATAGTAGACCTCATGTTGAGGTATCACATGCTTCTATATACATTAACCCATCCAGGTTCCGTCGTTTTCACGTGAGAAATGTTCACCTCCCATTCATTAGCCTATAACTTTATCACAACTTATCACAATGCACTGATCTATATCTTGTTTTTTCCGCCACCAATTAGGCTTTCTTTGGGGGGTACATTTTGCTAAGAGCCACTTTACTGTAAATGCATTTTAACAGGAAGAATAAGAAAAAAATGGAAAAATTCATTATTTCTCAGTTTTTAGCCATTATAGTTTTAAAATAATACATGCCTCCATAGTTAAAACTCACGTATTGTATTTGCCCATATGTCCCGGTTATTACACCATTAAAATTATGTCTCTATCACAATGTATGGCGACAATATTTTATTTGGAAATAAAGGTGCATTTTTTCCATTTTGCATCTATCACTATTTACAAGTTTAAAATAAAAAAAATATAGAAATATTTCATCTTTACATTGATATTTAAAAAGTTTTTTGTTTTTTTTTATTGTAATGTTTTTTTTTTTATAGTAAACATTTTATTTGGGTAGTTTTGGGAGGGTGGGAGGTAAACAATCGATTTATAATGTAAATGTGTGTTAATTTGTATTTTTTTTTCTTACACGTGTAGTATTACTTTTTGGCCACAAGGTGGCGGCCATGAGTTTGTTTACATGACGTCACTCTAAGCGTAACACACGCTTAGAGTGACTCATCGGAGAGGGAACGGCCAGAAAAGGCGCAGCTTCCGAGAGAAGCTGTCGCTTTTTCAGCGGGGGAGAGGAATCAATGATCGGGCACCATAGCCCGATACATTGATTCCCTGGCTACCGAATCCGCGGCCGGGAGTGCGCGTGCACGCGCGTGATCGGCCGCGGGAGCGCGCAGTAGCGCGCATGGTTCCTGGATGTAGAAACTACGTCCAGGAACCAAAATAGGTTAAAGAGACTGTATTAAGAAAAATGACCCCCGTGGAGGGTACTTACCTCTGGTTCCTAACGAGGCTTCCCACATCCTCCGGTGTCTCGGCAATCTCCCGCGGCAGCCCCACGAAAGTGTGGCGATGTAAATATTTACTTTCCACGATCCTGCGCAGATGCACTAGCCGCTCTTCCTTCGGGTTAAGACAGAAATAGCTGAACCAGATCGAGCCGCTCTACTGCGCAGCCGCAAGTTCTTTTGCACCTTAGCAATAGAGCGGATACGATCGGGCTTGGCAATTTCCGCTTAGCCCTAGCGAAGAACCGCTACTGGATCCCGGAGAGGTAAATAAATCAAGGCTTGTCAGGGGAGGATTGCGGAAGGATTCAAGGGAGCCAGCGCTGGATTCTCTGCAGCTATAGGGATGGGGGAAGCCTCATTGGGACCTATATCTATGATAGTAAGACAGTATGAATGTTCAATTGTTCCTGTTTATTAAGGCTGTAATAATTAACATAGGATTATTAAATAGGTGCTGGTAAGTCTCAGAGACCCTGATATCAGTCTCTAATAAGTCTACTGGAGGGGTTCTATGTCCAACCAGCTGTAAGGGCCAAGATAATGGTTGGTTATGGTTTCCTCTCTCCTTCTATAAGCTACACATTCACATAACATTTTTATTTGAATACTATAATTCATTCTATTGTGATATAACACCAAGATGGCGCCATAACAGGACGCCGCGGCCACAGGGCTCCGGTCCTTTTCTCCTTTCTCCCCCTTAAAATCGCTCACCTGCTCCTTCTCCCCTTCTGGGGAGAATGGTGAAGTGGCAGGGGTCACAGGCGTGATGAATGCGGGGACTCCCATGGGCCGGTGGGCTGTGGAATGCCAGCTGATCGGGCCACGGAATACTAGCTGATCAGCTATGTGCTCGGTCAGCTGGCTGCAGGGGCTCTACTGTTGTCGGGCGGCTGATCGTGAGCCAGCCACCTGCAGCACCATCACCAGCACACAGCCTGGGGAACCTTGCCAAGGAGCCAACCGCAGGAACACCGCGAAACACACAGGCCTGTTGGCGGGTGGCCAGGAGAACGGGCGCTCAGCTGATTGCGCCCACGTGCTCTGGCTGCACGGGATTCTGGATCTACCCTCCACTGTCTGGTCTGCTCTCGCTGCTGCAGAGAGAACCAGGCCATGCTGCCTGATACAGCCTATGGGACCCGGCCACTCCACTGTCCACAAGAGGATCTGGATCTCTCTCCATCGCTGCCCGGATTGCAGCCAACAGCCTACATTAAGCCCACCCACGTGGTCCCCAAGGCCTGTAGCCGGAATACCACTGTTAAGCTTGGAGGTGTAATCTCCACAGTCAGCATACAACACATAAGCTGACGTGAAGGAGGTACACACACCAGCACAAGGGATCAGGATATCCCCAGTTTAGTGGAGGAGAGGACTGACTCCAATAGGAGATTGTGGCGCACAGAGCCGGTGCAGATCCGAACAGCCACAAACAACACTTTCGTAATAACGTCTCAGCGCAAAGTAGCGCTGAGCGCATAAACCAGGACTGAGGAGATCAGAATAAGTAGACAGAATGAACGCTTGCTAGCTAGCGGCTACTTAGCGACAGCAAGCGTCCAAAACCAGACAGACTGGAATGAGGCAGCCAATGCGTTGCGGCGATGGCGTGCCTCACAAAGACAGGACAGGGTAGTCAGAAAATAGCAGGATCGAGACAGATGAACGTAACACAGATAAATATACAATAAGTATGTTTTCCTAGCGTATTACAATTACAGCTATCAATGAAACTCTTTGTAAGGTCTGACTAACATATGTATATATCGGCAATGAACCAATATATGACATAAGCAGGAACGCTGACTAGGACTGGAGTAATACAGGGAACAGGACTCAGAAGGATTCGCTATCTCTTCGCAGAGATGAACGCAATCCACAAACAGAACCAGGAACAGGATAACTAGCTCAGCACGGGTGTTCACGGTACGCGCAAACTACCAAAACGTGCTGGAAAACTGACTAACTGAACACAGGAAATAAACAGTTCGTGTACGTATATATCAGCGACACTGATATATTAAACGTAACACGAATACAAGGAAAATAACAAATGCGCAAGTATGCGTATATATTGGCGATGAACCAATATATGACACAAGACAAGCAAGTAGCAACTTCTAGAACAAGAGCAGAACTAGGAGGACTCGCTGACCCCTTCGCAGGAGTCAGCGCAGTCCACACGGACCAGGAACGAGGTGGGGCACGAGCAGAGTAACAGATACAATCTGAGACTATGATAGCCCATGAGGCATTGCAGGAAGCAGTTCTTTATACTGAGGTCATCCAATGGGAGCAGACCTGCAGATTCCCACACAAGTGAATGGTAATTAATCACAGGCTGATAGCAGGAAAAGGCAGACAATGATATGCAGCCTGCAGGAAAGGGACCGCCCCTCCACTGCAGCAGACAATGTTTGTTTACACAAAAGCATATTAAACTGTCATTAACTTCAGAGCGACTGCAGATGGAATCAGCAACTAGTTTAAGTGCAAACCAAACTATGCAAGCAAATGCATGTAATGACATTAGAACTGCTTGGGTTACAATACCACTGCAGTCAGCAGTAAACGCTGCAGAAGCGATCATAACAGTACCCCCTCCCTTAAACGCGGCCTCTGGACGCCTATGAAAACTGACATATTTCTCCTGAACCACCCAAACCAAAAAATCAGAAGTGGGAAATCCAGCAAACTGATCTGACTGAAAATTCATGAAGGTCAGATCCGTCCGACAAAACCAAATTCCCGAATCAGTCTCACCAAAACTAGACCAATTGGAACCAGAACCTACCGAACCATGCCCGTCAGCACTACAAGCCTCAGTGTGACACCCATCAGAACCACGACTTCCAGAAAACAACCCCAAGAAACTCTCTGAGCGATACCCACCGCCTTCCCGGGACTGTCCAAAAACGCCAAAGCCTTTGCAATGCCCACCGGAACTGTCCCCACCAACACAAAACCCACCGTTGAACCAGTCCAAGGTACCAGGACAAGTTTCCTCAGAGATCTCCCAGAACACTTGGAAGCTCCAAAGAGATCCCCACAGGTCAGAACGCCCCTTAGGCTCACATGGAGAACCATCAAGAACCCCTATGGAACCCAGGGCAACTCTAGAGTCAGGGTCACAAGGACAAACATCAAGATCAGGGTTTTTAGGGACCAGAACCATCTCCGGGCATGCAGGCCAACCGGCAACATCAGAACATGTCTCCACTAGGGAAGCGTGTGAGCACGCCAACACAGACACACTTGGGCACTCTGGCATACGAAGCACATCTGGGCACACCGGCACAAGAGAGACTTCTGGGCATGTCAAGGAACTGCAAACCTCAAAGTCAGTCAAGGTAGGACCGAAACCAGGACTGGGCAAAAAAAAATCATCATGACTAGACTTCACAGTTACTGGATTCTCACTAAAAAATGCAGGATCAGACTTAGATGTCTCTGATTCCAGCAAAGTTATTAACAAATCATGTTCAGGGGCATTTACAAGACAGGACAAATCTTCTGATGTATGCACCGAACTAGACAGGGTTTCCATAACTTCTTCTGGACTAGACAGAGACTCATCAAATACACTGGATTGGAGCTCATGAAGGGCTGCAAAACAAGTCAGTAGTGCAGCAATCCCCACTGAACTAGGCAAAACTGAGTAACTCACTGGACAGGAAGGGGACTCAGGAACTTCTGCCACACCGGCCAGAGAACCAGAATTTTCCAGGATACAGGGCTGGGTTTCAGAAACACTCATTAACCCGGACTGAAATTCTGAGATTTCTATTATTTTTTCCAGCGAGTCAGAATTATCCATGTTACAGGGCAAGACCTTTAAAACATTCAGAGGACAGGGCTGGAGTTCCTCGGCTGTTACAACACTGGAGAGGGACTCAACAACATTGGTTAAATCAGACTGTGTACAGGGCAAGGTATCTAACACACTTGCTGACGAGGACAATATTTCAATGGCTTCTGCTTCCTTAGACAAAGATTCATCAAGTTTATTTAGAGTGGACTTTAATTCTAAGACAGCTGCTAAACAAGTGAATATTGCTGCAACACCCACTGAGGTAAGCAGTGCCTCAGAGTCTTTTGCTAGAGGGTTTGAAGTATCCAAAGTACTGGGTGAAGCATAAGACTCTGTGACCACAGCTTCACTGGACAGGATCACTGAACAGTCCATATCGCAGGGCAAAACCATGGAAGCACCTGCTGGACAGCATAATGATTCTGTGACCTGAGTTTCATTGGAGAGATCTACTGCACAATTCATGGTACAGGGCAAGTTGACTGGAACATTTTCTGAACACGGTAATAATTCTGCGATTTCGGATTCACATAGCAGACGCTCTGGGTTATTCCTGAAACTAGAGTGAGGTGTAGAAACAGGAAGATCAAAACACAATGTTTGCGCATCTAAATCACCATTCAATTGTGAAATTGGAAAATTCAGATGCTGGGGTTCTGAGATTTCTGGACAGGATTGCTGGGACTCAGAAACTGATGTAGTGCATTTATTGGCATCTGCTGGATCAGACAGGAGTTGAACTTTATTAACACAGGTAATTTCTGCAGAAGTGTTTGCAGAGACAGGCAAGATTTTTCTGGTGTCTGTTTCACTGAACAAAGACTCATGAGTACTGGCTAGGCTGGACTCAGAAGTCAGCAGGACCTCTGGGTCCTCTGCTGAGAAATTTGTGCAGGGCAAGATTAAGGAAGTATCAGTAATTTCTGTCTTACTGGGAAGTAACACTGAGTTATCCATGGTACAGGGTGGAATTACAGGAACTTCAATTTCACACAAAAGGAGCTCTGAATCACTCGCTGAATCAGCCAAAGGTGCTGAAGCAGGCGAGTCCTCAGGAACTGAGGAAGTGGAACAATCTCCACTTGACAGTGTGTCTTCCCTGGTATCAACTGATTGAATCGCATAAAAATCGTCCAGAATCATTCTCCACATATCGATCAATGGAGCCACAAAGTCATACCCACACACACCAGTTTTTATTAGGTTATAGGCAGACTTAATGCATGCATTCAATACTAATTCACTTTTTGCACTGTAAAACTGACAAAATGAACTTGCATCTTTCTTCCATTCATAGACCAGGGCTTCCATCTCTCCTTTCTCAAATGGAGGATCCCATGCATAATTAACAGCTGAGCATTCCGGCTGATCATAGTTTGCAAATGTGTTAGTGGCAGAAACATACATTGGGTTATTTAGCAGGTGATTGGCCGATTTCTTATTCCTAAGGATCTCCAATACCTGTAGCAAGTGTTGAACTGTAGTGTATGCAAATTTCCCTTGCTGCACGAATAAATTGATCTGTTCAATACTCTGTAATATATCTTCATAATCATATTCAGATAATTCATTTAAACAAGAACTTTTATTTTCCCTGGCTAGCAATGAAAGTTCATTAGTAGTTTCATAGGTCCATTTGACTCCCCTGAATGGTAACTGAATTTCATTATCTGCTACTGGCGGAGTCTCATTACAAATCTGATGCGCAGTCACCAAGGGCAACGACTCTGCTGATTGTAACGCTTTTCTTTTGGAGCGTTTACGTTTGGCTTTAGACCCTGCTGCCTTAGCAGAAGAAAAGTTATCAGAACAATTATCTGCTTGCTGATTATTTTTGTAGGCAGTAGAAGGAGCAGCTGATTGACAAGCTGCCAGGAGCTTATCAAAAGGGCTAGGCAAATCGGTTTTGCGCAGCCAGTTATGGATCACAAACGCTAGAAATTCCAGTGGTCTTTCTTTTAAATTGGTATGATCCAAGACATCGTAGGCCCACTGAAACAATCTTCCCTTAAATAAAACATAAACTAGCTGGGAGGCCCACGTTGAAACAGGAGTAGCCTGGAGCTCGGGATTGGCCAGGAACCTGGTACATTCAGAAAAAAACTCATTTTCTGTTTCAGAATTGAGCTTCTCAAATTTCTTAAAGGAACAGGAACCATAACAAACAGTGTCATTTTTGCTAGGAACCCCCCCCCCACAATGGGGATTGGTAATGGGGCTATCATAATGTTAAGCTTGGAGGTGTAATCTCCACAGTCAGCATACAACACATAAGCTGACGTGAAGGAGGTACACACACCAGCACAAGGGATCAGGATATCCCCAGTTTAGTGGAGGAGAGGACTGACTCCAATAGGAGATTGTGGCGCACAGAGCCGGTGCAGATCCGAACAGCCACAAACAACACTTTCGTAATAACGTCTCAGCGCAAAGTAGCGCTGAGCGCATAAACCAGGACTGAGGAGATCAGAATAAGTAGACAGAATGAACGCTTGCTAGCTAGCGGCTACTTAGCGACAGCAAGCGTCCAAAACCAGACAGACTGGAATGAGGCAGCCAATGCGTTGCGGCGATGGCGTGCCTCACAAAGACAGGACAGGGTAGTCAGAAAATAGCAGGATCGAGACAGATGAACGTAACACAGATAAATATACAATAAGTATGTTTTCCTAGCGTATTACAATTACAGCTATCAATGAAACTCTTTGTAAGGTCTGACTAACATATGTATATATCGGCAATGAACCAATATATGACATAAGCAGGAACGCTGACTAGGACTGGAGTAATACAGGGAACAGGACTCAGAAGGATTCGCTATCTCTTCGCAGAGATGAACGCAATCCACAAACAGAACCAGGAACAGGATAACTAGCTCAGCACGGGTGTTCACGGTACGCGCAAACTACCAAAACGTGCTGGAAAACTGACTAACTGAACACAGGAAATAAACAGTTCGTGTACGTATATATCAGCGACACTGATATATTAAACGTAACACGAATACAAGGAAAATAACAAATGCGCAAGTATGCGTATATATTGGCGATGAACCAATATATGACACAAGACAAGCAAGTAGCAACTTCTAGAACAAGAGCAGAACTAGGAGGACTCGCTGACCCCTTCGCAGGAGTCAGCGCAGTCCACACGGACCAGGAACGAGGTGGGGCACGAGCAGAGTAACAGATACAATCTGAGACTATGATAGCCCATGAGGCATTGCAGGAAGCAGTTCTTTATACTGAGGTCATCCAATGGGAGCAGACCTGCAGATTCCCACACAAGTGAATGGTAATTAATCACAGGCTGATAGCAGGAAAAGGCAGACAATGATATGCAGCCTGCAGGAAAGGGACCGCCCCTCCACTGCAGCAGACAATGTTTGTTTACACAAAAGCATATTAAACTGTCATTAACTTCAGAGCGACTGCAGATGGAATCAGCAACTAGTTTAAGTGCAAACCAAACTATGCAAGCAAATGCATGTAATGACATTAGAACTGCTTGGGTTACAATACCACTGCAGTCAGCAGTAAACGCTGCAGAAGCGATCATAACAACCACCATCATTTCTGCCTGGCACCAGTAGCCACCGGAGCTTTCCAGCCCACCCACGTTTCTGCACACGCGAAACTGGACCACAGAGCTGCACACGGGGTTATCGGCCCAGCTCCTCCTGCCTGGGCCACTGAGGTTAGTGCTGCTGCTCCTCTGGATCTACCCTCTGGCCTACAGCTGTTGCCCAAGCCGCTCACTGTTGCCCAAGCTGATCAAGCTGATCACTCCCATCACAGGGCCATAGCATATCACCTGTGTGGATGCCACCCACGTGGCTGCGACCATAGGCCCAGGAGCTGCTTCACCCTGATGCAGGCACCTCAATCTCCAGCCGACATGCTCTGCCTGCCTTTTGCTCTCTGCTGCCTGGGAACCTGATGTCTCTGCTGTGTCCCCTAGTGAGCCAGACCACCATCCATATCCACAGAGGAACTTTCCTGAGGCCATCCTGGTCCCCTGGACCCTGCTCCAACAACCTGGTGCTGCCACCTTCCATCTGCAATCCTAGGGGGGTCTTATCTTTTTTTTCACTGCTTTCTTCACTGTCTTCATTCTTCACTGTATCTGTACACCTATCTCACTATCCTTCCCCTCTCTCCTTTCCTCGCCTCTTCCTCAGGACAGACTTGGGAGGCATCTGATTGAAATTATTGCTGAAGAAGCGTTTGAGTGCCATGTACGGCAGCGGATGTCACCCCCTGGTCTTTTTTCCTGGGTTCTTTTCCTGGGTCCATTCTTATGGATCCCTCTAGCTATGCTTTAACTCTACTCTCTACTCTACGCATTGTATATGCATTGTAACTACTGTATGTATCTAATATATGTATATGTATGCACTGTGTATATACTGTATCTACTGTACCTATGTATGCTTACTGTACCACCACCGACCCTGTTTGTGCTAAAATCAATTCTGGGTACAACTCACATTGTACTTGGCAAAAAAAAAATATTCTGATTCTGATATATAGCTTTTGGTTTTGAATGCCTTCTTTAGAATGTAACTTTTCGTTGTACAATTTTAATTGATTTCTAAAGAGGTAAATAAAAATGTATTGTCAAAAAAAAGATCAAGATTAGATTATACAAGGCTATGACCTTTAAAAAAAGAATAGCCTTTTTAGATGATCCTCTTTAAAAAAAATGTAAATGGTGTGGAACCCTCTTTACACAATTTACTACCTTGTTCATCCATCACAAGTGATGGCCTGCAGTTCACCTCAGTGGACAGTTCACAGCAAACTTTGTATGCTTGTGGCTCGCGTTCATGGTGAACTTTACACGAGATTTGCATTTGCTCCATACTTTAACATGGAGCCATATTTTGACCCGTAACCCCCCCCCCCCCCCCCCCCCAACTGCTTTACACTCATGGGCGGTGGAAGGGTGGCAGCTACAGTACCGCCTAATGCCCATTGGCGTCTGGACTTGTAGGCAGAGATTAATGGGGATCGTGCGCGCGGATGCAATTATAGCTGGCAGGCTGTTTGGGGATAAAATTCTGTCTATTTACTTTTGTTCAGCGCTGTGAATTAGTGCAGCGATATACTGGCAACAGCCCTGTCGCTTGTCTGTTCCCTCGAGTGGCTCACAAAGCGATCCCTCTCATAGGCTGATGCCTATGAGAGGTAATCAGCGGGATTGGATCTCGGGGGGAGGGAGTGAAGGGGAGGGATAATTCTAAAAAAAAGCCATTTAAAATAAATAAAATAAAAATAAATAATAAAAAAAATGCTGCAGCAATCAGATCCCACCAACAGAAAGCTCTAATGGTGGACAGAAAAGGAGGCAAGATTCATTTGGCTGCAAAGTTGTACGGCCGTGCTATAAACTGTTAAAGGGACTCTGTAACAAAAATGTCATTGTGTTCTCTACCATCCTACAGGTTCCTAGACCTATTATAATGTGCTCTGGCTTACTGCAGCACTTTCTACTATCACCATCTCTGTAATAAATCAGCTTATCTTTCCCCAGTCGGACTTGTCGTCCTGTGTCTGGAAGGCTGCCAACTCTTCAGTGTGATCTGCTATGCATGCCCCCTCTATGCACACTTCAGTGTGTGTGTTATTTACATTAGCCAGCTTTTCTCTGCTCTCTTATCTTTTACAAGCTGGATAAATCCTCTGTTCACATACTGATGAGTCACATACTGTAGAATTACAGACAACCGGACAGAGCTGTCTGCAAGAAGAAACAATCAGCTTGTAACTCTTCAGTGAGCTGCAGGGGGAAAGAAACACACAAATGATCTTTTGAGATTCAAAAGGAAGGCTGTATACAGCCTGATTGTGTATGGATGTATTTTCTATGTGTGGACATACTGTACATCAACCTACTTCCTGTTTTGGTGGCCATTTTGTTTGTTTACAAACAAACCTTTTAACCACTTTACCCCCGCCCGTACGAATTTCTCCGTCCCTTTTTCCATCCTTTAACCCCCAGGGACGGAGAAATCCGTACTTTCCGCGCTCCCGATGCTGCCCGCGCTCCCGCTCGCTCTAGCGCGCATTCCGGCAGGTAAACATGCTGCTGGCCACTCGCTCGGAGATCAATGAACGGGAAAATCCATTCCCGTTTGTTAATCTAAGCCCCGCAATGATCCTCTGCTTTTCCGCTAAGCAGCGCGATCATTGTGAAAGAAAAACTTACCCATCCTCCTACTACTTCCTCCAAGCGTCCGGAAGGACGCTTGGAGGTCGCATTAAACAAAAAGTTACTGGTGCCATCTTGTGGCCAAATAGTAAAACTACACCCTAAACATTTTTCACATACAAATTAATTAGTTATACACAAAAAATTAACTCATTACCTCCCACACGCCTCATTTTTTTTAATAATAAGAAAAATAAAAAATTTACAATTAAAAAAAATACATAAATACCTTAGGGACTGAACTTTTTAAATATTTATGTCAGGAGGGTACAACACTGTTACTTTATAAACTACTAGCCGACCCGTGGCGTAGCATACGCCGCATAAGAGGGTAGAGGGCAGGAAGGGGTTATTGGGCACAGCGGCGGGGAGGGGGGTTGGACCCCCCCTCAACTAGGTCCCCCATGTGTGCTCTACCTCCAGCTTTAGCTCAGCAGGAACCCCCCCGCCTAACCTGGGTCCCCCATGTGCACTCTCGCTCCAGCTTAAGCTCAGCAGGACCACCCCCCCTCACCTGGGTCCCCCATGTGCACTCCCCCTCCTGCTTAAACACAGTAGCAGCCGCAACTATTAGTAAGAGGCAGCGGGCGGGGATGACTCACCTCTTCCGTGTACCATTGTGCGTTCCACTGTCGTCACTTCCTGCAATGCCGCACACTGTATTGGTGTAATTTGCCTTTTTAAAACAGAAGGAAATCTGCAATAATTCAGCTATAAGTGAACATTTGTGGTTACCCACAATGCACTGTTACTAAATATGCAAATTACCCCTTTTCCCCCTTGGTAATCCAAGCAAGCATTCAGAGCTGCTGGTTTATCGCAAGCATATAGCTTTAAGTTTTACACAGTCATATCAAACCCACATGTAGACAGCCTGTTTCAGACTTTTGGTCCTCATCAGTACATGGCAAGGATTGATATGGCTGTATGAGATAGGGCTTGGACCAGTACAACAGAGTAACCAAGCAGCTCAGAGTGACCCAAACCACTCGGAATGTATAGGGGGATAAAAGGGACCAAAAAGACCTCCTACTAAAAAAAGCAAAGCTTGGTGTAATTTGCCTTCCTAAAACAGAAGGAAATATGCAATAATTCAGCTATAAGTGAACATTTGTGGTTACCCACAATGCACTGCTACTAAATATGCAAATAATTCCTTTTCACCCTTAGTAAGCTAGGCAAGCATCCAGAACCACTGGTGTATAGCAAGCCTATAGCTTTAAATTTTACACAGCCATATCAAACCCACATGTGACAGCCTGTTTCAGACTTTTGGTCCTCATCTGTACATTGCAAGGATTGATATGGCTGTATGAGATAGGGCTTGGATCAGAACAACAGAGTAACCAAGCAGCTCAGGGTGACCCAAACCACTTGGAATGTATAGGGGGATAAAAGGGACCGAAAAGACTTTCTAATAAAAAAAATCAAAGCTTGGTGTAATTTGCCTTCTTAAAACAGAAGAAAATCTGCAATAATTCAGCTATAAGTGAACATTTGTGATTACCCACAATGCACCACTACTAAATATGCAAATTATTCCTTTTCACCCTTGGTAAGTAAAGCAAGCCTATAGCTTTAAGTTTTACACAGTCATATTAAACCCACATGTGACAGCCTATTTCAGATGTTTGGCCCTCATCAGTACATAGCAGGGATTGATAAGGCTGTATGAGATAGGGCTTGGACCAGTACAACAGAGTAACCAAGCAGCTCAGGGTGACCCAAACCACTCGGAATGTATAGGGGGATAAAAGGGACCAAAAAGACCTCCTACTAAAAAAACCAAAGCTTGGTGTAATTTTCCTTCTTAAAACAGAAGCACATCTGCAATAATTCAGCTATAAGTGAACATTTGTGGTTACTCACAATGCACTGCTACTGAATATGCAAATTATCCCTCTTTGCCCTTGGTTTGATATGACACTACTTCTTCTTCTTGCTTGGACCAGCCCTTTATTCTTGCTTGGATTGGCCCTGGGGGCAGGGCGCTACTTCTTCTTCTTGCTTGAAGGTTGAGGCACTTACTCTATTATATATATATATATGGGCTTGTAATTAGGGATCGACGCAAAACTGAAAAAAATGCACCTTTATTTCCAAATAAAATATTAGGCCAAAACATTGTGATAGGGACATAATTTAAACGGTTTTATAACCGGGACAAAAGGGCAAATACATGTCATGGGTTTTAATTACAGTAGCATGCATTATTTAAAAACTATAATGGCCGAAAACTGAAAAATAATTAATTTTTTCCCACATTTTTCCTATTTTCCCATTAAAACACATTTAGAGAAAAATAATTCTTGGAATAATGTCCCACCTAAAGAAAGCCTAATTGGTGGCAGAAAAAAACAAGATATAGTTCATTTCATTGTGATAAGTAATGTTATAGACAAATGAATGGAAGGAGCGCTGAAAGGTGAAAATTGCTCTGGTGCTCAGGGGGTAAAACCCTTCAGTGGTGAAGTGGTTAAAACTGTTTTTGACTACTTTTAATGAGGCGGGGAGCGGCAAAATTGTGACAGAGGGGAATAGGAGATGTCCCCTAACACACTGGTATGTTTACTTTTGTGTGATTTTAACAATACAGATTCTCTTTAAAGCTGCAGTGTGCTAAATTGTAAAAAATTAGCCTGGTCAATAGGAGGGGGTGGGGGGGGGGGGCTGTGGTCCTCAAGTGGTTAAGTCTGGTTGGACAGGACAGCCACACCCCCATAACAGAAATGAAGCTGCCAGCCATTTTACAGTCTGCCAAGAATCAGTGTAGGGAGAGATTAAGGGACAGATAGATAGTTACTGTACTGTATTATCCAGTGCTGCTCCTTACAGTTTACCATTACCAACTATGGACCCCATAAATTCTTTAGGCAGACAAACACCAAATATTTAAAGGCCTCTGCTACAGTGGCTGCAACTAACAATTTTTAGGCATATGTAAATATAATATACAATACAATGTAAATATAATAAAATATAATAATAATATAAATATGTTTAAAACAAACTCACTGATTTAGCTAACCCTAATCCTACCTGATTGAGGTTTACATGGAAGACATTCTAAAGTACTTAATTTGAAAGATCTAGAAACTGATTTTTCACATTTACACATAAAAAAGCAAAACACAAACAAATAAGTAAAAAAATGGGTGAGGGGGAACATTTTGCCATTAATCCCCCTCTGCCATACCACCGTTCATGTTTTTGGACAGTTTTGACACCTTCTTTAAAAGATATTGTGGCTGCAAATATGCCTTGAAGATTTTTGAAGTTCACCTGCTATTAAAGTCAATGGAGTCGGCCATGGAAAAATCTGTGAACATGGATAGGGATGTTTGTCCATTCCTATCCACCACTGTCTTGAACTAGAGCTTTATGGTCGTTTTAACATGTAGTGGCCATCAGTAATGTTGGGGCTTTTTATAGAACTTTTGTTAAAATTGGTGTTTGCTTGATATTTTTCAGAGCTCACCAGGCTAAATGTTTGCACTGCAATAGCAATTCCTAGGTTGTAATGTTGATCCCAAAATCCTACCATTAGAGAGTACCAAATTGGCAAATTCCAAAAGCCATAATTAGCCTTCAATAATAATTACAAAGGCTAATGTTTATGTCTATTGTGATGACTTATTGAACTAAAGGACAACTGTAGGGAGGCTGCCATGTTGTTTTTTCCTTTTGTGCAATACTAGCTGCCTGGCTGTCCTGCTGATCCTCTGTCTCTAATACTTTTAGCCATAGACCCTGAACAAGCCTGCAGCAAATCAGGTGTTTCCGACATTAATGTCAGAAGTGACAAGATTAGCTGCATGCTTGTTTCTGGTGTTATTCAGACACTACTGCATCCAAATTGAGGGCTGCCAGGAACTGGTATTGCTTAAGGGGGAATAAATATGGTAGCCTCTATATACCTCTCGCTACAGTTTTCCTTTAATTACAAAACCCCTAAACATGCTATTGTCACATAACTTCCTATAATGGTTTGGGCCACTTGTCAAAACATCACAATTTCTGAGAAAATTAAATATTACTAGTGTTGCTGCAGAACAGAGAAGTGGCCACATCAACTTTGACCAATATATGTTGACCTCTTCTTAGGAGGAGGCCGTTGCTATAGTAACATAGTTTGGTTGAAAAAAAAAGCCATCCATCCATCAAGGTTAACCAGAAAAGAAAACAATTCAGTCCTGAACCTGATTATATCGCAGATGATCAATAGCAAGGCAAAAAAAACTTTTACATACTGTAGTATGATTGAAAAACAAGAGATCTGTCCGTCAAGTTAAACCAGAAAGAAAAAAACCACTGCCCTAAACCCACACATATATCAGTTGATCTAGGAAAGGAGAAAAACCTTGGACCAATCAGCCTTAAGGAGAAAAATTCCATCACAACTCCAGATGGCAGTCAGATAAACCCCTGGATCAACTCAGCCAAGAATTACCTAGTAATTAAAGGGAACCTTAACTGAGAGGGGTATGGATATTTCCTTTTAAACAATACCAGTTGCCTGGCAGCCCAGCTGATCTCTTTGGATGAAGAAGTGGCTGAATCACACACCTGAAACAAGCATGTAGCTAATCCTGTCTGACTTCAGTCAGAGCACCTGATCTTCATGCTTGTTGAGGGGCTATGGCTAAAAGCATTAGAGACACATGATAAGCAGGAGAGTCAGGCAACTGGTATTATTTTAAAAGGAAAAATCCATATCGTTCTCAGTTTAGGTTCCCTTTAAAGCTATTGATGTCCTTCAGTGCAAAAGAAGCATCCAAGCCCTCTTTAACTATTTAAGGACCGCAGTGTTAACCCCCCCTAAAGACCAGGCCATTTTTCACTAAATAGGCCCCTGTTGCTTTAAGGCCTCGCTTCAGGGCCATACATGTCAACACACAAGTGGCCCCCCTTTTTTCTGCCCACCAACACAGCTCTCTGTTGGTGGGCAATGATCGCCCCCCCCCCCCCCCCCAATGTTGTTTTTTTATAAATATTTATGATTATTTTTTAAATACATTTTACCTTTTTGTATGAATTTGTTTTCACAGCATGCCCTTCCTCCCCCTGCAAGCCAATCATCGTGATCAGCTGTCATAGGCATTAGCCTATGACAGCGGATCACTCTTGCCTCCCCCAGGGGGACAGCCGTGTCACACGGCTGTCCCCAGTACAGTGCTGCCTTAGATTGCAGCACTGTACACTGTTATTAGATGTAGGTTTCTCGGTCTAACAGTCTCCTAGCGGCGATTGCTGCTGGGAGACTGATGGTGGAGCTCCGCTCCATCATTCATGCGGAGATGCATGTACATCGGCGCGCGCGATCGCCTGCAAAACATGCCCCCCTGGACTGCATGCCAATAGGCGTTAGGTGGTCCTGGGGCTGCCGACACACCCACGCCAATTGGGCGGTCCTCAAGAGGTTAAATAAGATATAGAGTATGTCATAACTACTTTCTTTGGTAAGATATTCCATATTTTAACCACTCTTACTGTAAAAAAACAAATAAAAAAACTTTTTTAGTAGATGGCCAAAACATTTTTCCTCTATAAGCAGATCAAATCCTCTTGTCTGTTGTAGAAGCATAAGGAAGTGGCTGGATAGAGTACTGGTTAAGGGCTCTGCCTTTGACATGGGAGACCAGGGTTTGAATCCTGACTAGGGTCAGTACCTATGCAGTAAGCAGCTCAAGGCAAGACCCCCTCACACTGCAGGGTGGCCTCTTGAGCGCATCCCAGTGGCTGAAGCTCTTGATTCCTTTGACAACAGTAGAAAAGCGCTATACAAATGTTTGGATTATTATTAAGGACAAAAAGCTCACCTTCTAAGCTTTTATATTGTCCATTGATTAATGCATCTTAATCAGGTCACCTCTCAGTATTTATTTTCCAAGCTAAATAAGCCTGGTTTGTCCAAACTTTCATCCCACTGATTAATTTAGTTGCCTGTCTTTGTACTTGTTCTAGAAGGTCAATGTCATTTCTATAGTGTGGTGTCCAAAACTGTATGCCATACTCAAGATGTGGCCTCACAGGTGATTTATACAGAAGAAGTAGCATACTAGCATCTCAAAATTGTATTTCCCATTTTATGCATCACAGAATTTTATGTGCCTTAGCTGCTGCTACTTGGCATTGCTTACGGTTACTTAATATTACCAGTTGTCCCATGCAAATCCCCTCTTTGAAAATAATGGTACAGACCAGTCTAAACCAAGAGATGAAGAGACATTCCAGGAGGACAACCGCTAAGGTATATGGCTGCCATAATTGCATTATGACAGCACCAACTATGATGATTTTGGTTATCTCAGCAAACAGAGCAGAAGCAAACTAGGCCAAATAAGAAAATGGCACTAGGTAGCCAGGGCAGAGGATCCAATTGCAAGATCCAGGCTATAGCTCAAGGCAGCTGTTAATATACTGTATAGTCAGACTAAGGAGTGCAAGTGTTAGTATAGGTCGATCTGTGTCATGTACCTCCATAGCCTGAGACTTTTCAGCTCAGCTGTCACACTCAAGATGAACCACTGGCCAGATGTTTGCTGTGTAGTCAAGGGATCATCACAGAGCCAAAGTGCTGTCATTTGGGAATGAGTGCTCTTCTTACCCTATAGAACGTCACCATAGTTTGCACTGGGAACAGCGTAAACTTCTATGGCAACATAACATATCGCAACTTCCAGCCCCATTAGTTCCTCTTTCTTTGTATTCAACCTACTGCTAAGGTGTAGAAAGTACCATCTATGAAAAGTATACTTTGAATAGACAGTTTTAAACAATTTATTCAGTTATTCATCTAACAATCACATTACAACATATAAATACTGTATATAAGGTACAGGAGGCACCTGAGAAGAATGAAAATGCTAAAAAAAAGTGTAAGTGTGTGAACTTACATCATGAGTCATGACTAAGCAGCTGGTTTTGGGAAAAGGTATTTTATAGCCACTAATAAAGAGCATGTCTCATGGGACATAGGACATAAAACATTGTTGAGCTCTTATCTATATTATCTGGAGAAAAAATCACCATCAAGTACTACATCACATGTTCTACCTCATATGTTATTTATACCACAGTGTGCCCATGTGGTTTGCAATATGTTGGCTGGACCACACAAGAGATATGAAGTAGGTTAGGCTAAAACCGAAGAAACATCAAAAAGGGCTTTGAACTTCTTAGCATTTCTAAACATTTGAAAGACACAGTTGTGACTCACCCCAGATGAACTTTCTACTGATTGAATTCATTCCAGAGGGTCCAAACCAGTTTAATCAACTTCAGGGCAGTGAGTTTTTATGGATTTTTAGACACAGAACACTGTAACCAGAAGGGCTTAATTAGTCAATTGTCTTATACTTTCTTTTATCTATCTTTCTGGATATTTTTCATTAATTCTAAATGGACTCATTACTTAGTTTTACAATTTTATGTCCAGTCCCGGTTTTATAATTTGTACAGATCCATTTATACCTAACATATGTTGACTCACTCTTTGCCTTATTTATACTCACCTATTCATATCACCTGAAATGTTTACACTTGTTGCTTCATCACACACTCTAGGAGTTAGAAAATAGAGCACTTTTTAATGCACTTAAATTCATAGTAAAACACGTATGTGTGTGCTTATTCTTGCACATTTACCTTTTTTTTAGCATACAGATGTGTGAATTTCTCTAATCACCTTTGAAACAGAATTGTATTTCCTGGCTTTAAAAAAAATGCAATTTTACATACTAACCACTTACAAGGATAACAAAGCACACCTGAAAAGAGAACACTAACCTCAGGTTAGATACATACCAGTGTAGAGGAAAGTGTCTGGATATCATAGCACATTTCTAGTCCATGGTCATTACAGCACCATCCCCCATAGAAGTTATTTGACCTGAGGTATTTCTCAGGCAGCCTTCGGAAGTACACTCAGACTGGTGTATCTGTACTGCACATCCGTGAGTCCAGACTCTCACATGCACAGTATGGATGTAATCATGTTTGGAAGTTTTTGGGGATACGGGTACTTCCAAGGCTGCCCGAGGAATGCCAAAGCACCATTTGGCCTAACAAAAAGACGTCAGTGAGTAATATGACGATGATGATGATGATGATGATGATGATGATGACATCATTAAGCAGGGCTCTGCCTACCTTATTGTTATGTATAATGAGGGTGTAGCTATGGGAAATCAAGGAACAGGTTCACGCAAGTGAAATACGAGAGTGAGGGTGGAGCTACAATACGTAACATGGAAACTGTTCCATGTTTGGACGCAGAGAAGGGATTTGTGGGTTACCAAATAGCATTGTATATAACATCTCCTGACATTGCTCGCCTCCAAGCCCCTAATGAAATGGAAGTTGGAAGGACCTTGAGAGGTGGTGGTGTGGAGACATGCTGAAAGTCCGAATTGTGAAATAAGAGTTTTGGACAAAGCACTTTTTTACTACTGGAAATGTAAGTGCATTTGTTTGCATCTTAGCTATAATAATAAACAAAAAAAGTTTTATGCTACCTGCAGCTTATCTCAATCCATTTAGATGTACTGGAACTTAAAGGGATACTGTAGGGGGGTCGAGGGAAAATGAGCTGAACTTACCCGGGGCTTCTAATGGCCCCCCGCAGACATCCTGTGTTGGTGCAGCCACTCACCGATGCTCCGGCCCCGCCTCCAGTTCACTTCTGGAATTTCTGACTTTAAAGTCAGAAAACCACTGCGCCTGCACGCCCGTGTCCTCGCTCCCGCTGATGTCACCAGGAGTGTACTGCGCAGACACAGACCATACTGGGCCTGCGCAGTACGCTCCTGGTGACATCAGCGGGATCGAGGACACGGCAACGCAGGCACAGTGGTTTTCAGACTTTAAAGTCTGAAATTCCAGAAGTGAACTGGAGGCGGGGCCGGAGCATCGGTGAGTGGCTGCGCCAACACAGGATGTCTGCAGGGGACCGTTAGAAGCCCCGGGTAAGTTCAACTCATTTTCCCCTGACCCCCCTACAGTATCCCTTTAATGAGGAGGGCACATTCGTTTGCCAGTTTGAAGGGGAATGTGGGTGATACATTTATGTGCATGAAGCTAGTCTGTCAAATGGTCAGCAAAACTGTCTTGTAATAAAACTTATTATTGCAGTGTTGCTGCTGGTAGCGGTGTGTATATAAACATATTTGCATGGAACGTTAGATCATGACGGGACAGACACTGCAAGTGCTGTGAATTGTCATCTAGTTAAAGCAGATCCGAGATGAAAAACTAACTATAACAAGTAACTTGTCTATGTATCTTATCTAAAATTTAGATAGTTTACACAGCAAATCTAGCTGCAAACAGCTTTAATAGAAAATGATTATTTCTTCCTGTGATACAATGACAGCAGCCATGTTGTTTGTAAACATTACACAGAGGCAGGCTTATCTGTATCTTGTGCAAATAAACCTAATCCCCCCTCCTCCCGCCTTCCCTCTGCCTCTGAAATCAATGGCTAGTAACACCCCCCCTCCTCCTGCCCAGACTGAGCTCCCATGAGCCCTTGCTACTGCCAAGGCTCTCTGAAAACCTGTGTGTGCGGTTTATTTAGTTTATAGGGAATTAGACTATTAAAACAAAAAAGTGTTTGGCTTGAGGAATGCTCTATAAACAATAGGAAAGGAACACAATTATGCAATGAGTAAAAGTTCACCTCGGATCCACTTTAATCAAGATAACACACTAGTGCATCTATGTCTGCCTTTTGTTGCCTCCCTGCTTGTATGAGGAATACAAGAAGAAGCTCTCTTAAAGGGAAGAAATCGAGAAGCCCTGAATAACTTGCATTGAACTGTGTTGGTTTAAGACATGTGGACTTTTAGGTTACAAAACGGGTATGTTTTGCTATCATCATTAACCACTTGAGGACCGTAGTGTTAACCCCCCCCCCCCTCCCCCTAGTGACAGGGCAATTTTAGTTAAATAGGCCACTGCAGCTTTAAGGCAAAGCTACAGGGCCGTACAACACAGCACACAAGTGATCCCCCCCCCATTTCTCCCCACCAGCAGAGCACTCTGTTGGTGGGTTCTGATCACCCCCCAACTGTTTGTTTGTTTTTTTTATAAATATTTATTTATGTTGTTTTTCAAAAAAATTCCTCTTTTTTTTTTCTATCAACTTTATAACCCTCCCTCCCTCGCCAACCTATCAGCGTGTGCCTATCACAGCGGATCGCTTCCCAGTGTCCCAGGGGGACAGCTGTGTCACACGGCTGTCCCCAGTACAGTGCTGCCATATACAAAGTAATTAGACGGTGGTTTCGCTGTCTAAAGTCTCCTGAGCGGCAATCGCCACTCAGAGACTGAAGGCGGGGAGGAGCTCCGCCCCCCGAGCAGGAGATGTGCGCGCAGCCTGCGCACAATCTCCTGCTAGCCCCATAGAGGGCCGTTCACGCCAATGGGCGTGGAGCGGTCCTGGGGCTGCCGCACTGTTAACTCCAATTGGCATGGAGCAGTCGGCAACAGGTTAAAGGAGTCATCAGTCAAAAAAAGTTCCCCCCTGTTCTACTTACCCGGGGCTTCCTCCATCCCCTTGCAGCTGACATGTCCCATGCTAACAGCACCACTTGCAGCCGCCGGCCCGGAGTCCTCGGCGGTGCAGAGGCCAACCTCCTCTAGTGCGGCTGCATGAGCGCCGCTGTCAATCAAGTCCATGATGTCCACAGTGTACTGCACAGGTGCAGTAGTTCTGCACCTACGCAGCACACTGCGGACAATGTGGGCTTGATTGACAGTAGTGCTCGAGCAGGCGCAATAGAGACGACCTTGAGATTGCCCTCTGCAGCAGCGAGGACCCCAGGTCAACAGTTGCATGCGGAGCTGCGGCATGGGACAGGTCAGCTGCAAGGGGCTGGAGGAAGCCCCAGGTAAGTAGAACGGGATGACTGCTTTAAAGGGCAACTGAAGCAAGAGGGATATGGAGGCTGCCATATTTATTTCCTATTAAGCAATACCAATTGCCTGGCTATCCTGCTAATCCTCTACCTCTAATTCTTTTTAGCCGTAAACCCTGAACAAGCATGCAGCAGATCAGGTGTTTCACATTATTGTCAGATCTGAAAGATTAGCTTAATACTTGTTTCTGGCGTTATTAAGACGCTACTGGCCCATATGCAATTCCCCTTTTCACCTGAGTTATCTCCAAGGTGATATTTTCACAACTTCTCATAAAATGCTTTTTAAGCTACCAGCCAGTAAGAAAATACTCAATATGAATTTGATAGTACTATTTCACCAACATTTGGGTACTTTTTCAATTGTAAAATGGTGAAAAGTTGGTTTAAAGAGAAAATGAAAATTATCTCCCAGGAGATATCTCAGGTGAAAAAGTTAATTGCATATGGCCCCACTGCATCCTAATAGACCAGCAGGTCAGCCAGGTAACTGGTATTGTATAAAAAAAAAATATGGCAGCCTCCATATATTTCTCATTTCAGTTGTCCTTTAAGTGACCTTGGAACAGTGACACATTATAATTGTACAAGATTATGGTTATATGTTTAGCTAGATAATATTAATGTTTTAGACACTTTATTATTAATACTGTCTATTTTTGTTATTATATTATCCTATTATGTGTATATTTTCAGGTGTTTATAAAATCATGCTGACAGAGTGAGTGTGACATAGAGATGGCCCGAACCTCCGATTTTAGGTTCGCGAACCTACCGCGAAAGTTTGGTTCGCCCAAACTTTCGCAAACCGCAATAGACTTCAATGGAGAGGCGAACTTGAATATTTAGAAAAAATTATACTGGCTACAAAAATGATGGAAAAGATGTTTCAAGGGGTCTAATACCTGGAGGAAGACATGGTTGAGTGGAAAAGACATCAAAAGTAACAGAAAAAAATCTACATTTCACACAAAGCAGTGTTTTAAGGTCAGAAATCTCATTCAATTGCAGGCCTACACTACTTTACAACATCAGGAAGTGTAATCCTCCCTCACTCCCTCCTCCTCCTCTGGAGGAGGGTCTTGTCTTCCAGGAAATTGTAGGATTTCAAAAGCCAGTTTACATACCTTGGCCGGGAATTGAACCCAGGTCTTAGTGCTTAGTAGGCAACTCTCTTCACCACTACACCACCACCAACACTACATGCTGAAGCCAGCCTAGCATGTAACATTATGATATATCCAAGAGAAAAATGAGCTTGCTTAGGGAGCTTGCTTAGGGATTTGTAGGATTTCAAAAGCCAACTCACATGTATTGGTCAGGAATTGAACCCAGGCCTACCGCGTGGTAGGCTGCTATCCTAACGATTATCCACCAACACAACACACTACAATGCTACATGCTGAAGCCAGTCTAGCATGTACCATTATGATATATCCAAGAGAAAAATTAGCTTGCTTAGGGATTTGTAGGATTTCAAAAGCCAACTCACATGCCTTGGCCAGGAATTGAACCCAGGCCAACCGCGTGGTAGGCTGCTATCCTAACCATTGTACCACCAACACAACACACTACAATGCTACATGCTGAAGCCAGCCTAGCATGTACCATTGTGATATACCCAAGAGAAAAATGATCTCTCTCTCTCTCTCTCTCTCTCTCTCTCTCTCTCTCTCTCTCTCTCTCTCTCTCTCTCTCTCTCTCTCTCATTGAAGTAAATTTTCAGCTTAAAACCATCTAGTTTTTCTGGTGCGTGTACATGCCTGCCTAATTTTTCTGGCTGCACTGCAGCTGTAACAACAAAACAAAAAGCATGTACATGTGCCAATTCCCCTTCGTGATTATTACCTTGCCGTGGTGAAGGGGCTTGCGTATCACAATGAAGCTATGACTGCCGGCTATATGAGTGTCTCGGGGGTGTCACACCGAAGATAATAAGGTTGATGCTTCATTGTGGACAGACCAAAAGTCACTGTTGTTCTATCATTGAGCTACCACAGCCCGGTGACCATATGGGCTTGAAAACCACCACGGCCTGCACTCTGGCCATGGTGCGCACCAGTCCAGCACGGCCGTCACTACACAAACAGCTGTTTGCTGTGCGTTACACAGTGAGTTTGGTGTGTCAGTGTGAAGCAGTACTCTAATTAAACTCCCTGATTGATGTATACACATGCAACATGTTTTAAAACACTTTAGGTCTGCAATTTAGCATTCAGTGTGATTTCTGCCCTTAAAACGCTGCTTTGCATGAAATTCAGATTTTTCCCTGGGACTTTTGGCATCTATCCCACTCCGCCATGCCCCCCTCCAGGTGTTAGACCCCTTGAAACATCTTTTCCATCACTTTTGTGGCCAGCATACATTTTTCTAGCTTTCAAAGTTCGCCTCCCCCTTAAAGTCTATTGCGGTTCGCAAAAGTTCGCGCAAACCGAACTTTCGCGGATGTTCGCGAACTAAAAATCGGAGGTTCGGGCCATCTCTAGTAAAGAATAAAGGAAATACTGAGACTCCCCTATGAGTAGATGGACTACTCCTAATTCTGTCAGGTCTGTCAACATTGCATTGCCAACTGTAAGCAACAGCAACACAGGCAAAACGTAATTGATATTGATTTTTATATGTATGTATTTTAAATTGTACAATTTTTTTTTACAATAGTGGTCCTTTAAATGTATTCATCTAGGTCTGATGACTAGGTGACTATTTGATTTTCTCCTTATTAAAAGGATGACTATATAGGCCATATAGGCCATAAGCCCTTCAATAATACCTTTTCTGCCTCTCTTGGGGAAATGGAGATTAAGAAAGTGTGCTTTGTGAGGGTTAAGAAAATCCTCATGAATTGCATGTTTAAAGCTTTGTGAGTTGGCATGGCATGGAGGGTGAAACATACACTCACTAATGGCCATTTTTAACCTACTTTTTAAATAAAATACTGTTATTTTACATTTTTTAAAACACCCTTTTCAGTGTTTTAACCACTTGAGGACTGCAGGGCTAAACCCCCCTAGTGACCAGGCAATTTTTAGCTAAATTGGCCACTGCAGCTTTAAGGCCAAGCTGCAGGGCCGCACAACTCAGCACACAAGTGATCCCCCCCTTTTCTCCCCACCAACAGAGCTCTCTGTTGGTGGGGTCTGATCGCTCCCCCCATGTTTATTTTTTTTTAAATAAATATTATTGTTTTGTTTTTTTGTTAAAAAACCCTGTTTCTTTAAGTTTATTCCCTCCCTCCCTCCCTCCCTCCCCACAGCCAGCCAATTATGGCGATCGGCTGTCATAGGCTTCTGCCTATGAGAGCCGATCGCTCTCTTGTCCCCCATGGGGACAGCCGTGTCACACGGCTGTCCCCAGTGCAGCGCTGCAGCTCATCGCAGCGCTGCACCTAGTAAATAGACGGCGTGATCGCCGTCTAACAGTCTCCCGAGCGGCAATAGCCGCTCGGAGGTTGAAGGCGGTGCGGAGCTCCGCCCTCCGAGCATGAGATGCGCGCGCACCATGCGCGCGATCTCATGCAAAACAGAGCCCCAGGACTTTACGCCAATTGGCGTTAGGCGGTCCTGGGGCTGCTGCCGCGGCCACGCCTACTGGCGTGACGCGGGCGGCAGAAGGTTAAAAACACAAACAAAAATAACATTTTCCTTTTCAGCAGCATGTTAGAAAAAACGCATACTTTGAGCTAAAAATATTTTTAGGATTTATTTTATCCAATATGTTTAGGATTTAAAATTCTAATCATGTCTATCAAGTAAAGTGCAGAAAAGTTATCATGCAGTATTACAAATTTAAATAACAGATACACAAAATTTAAAAAAAAAAAAAAAAAAAAAAATTAGGAAATAAAAAAAAAGTCCATAACTTCCAGACAAAAGAGAAATGGGAATAAACTGTAAATGCAAAAAAATACAGTCTACAGGAAGCCTCCTTTATGACATGAAAACAACTGCAAATGTCTTTATATGCTACAGTCCCAATGGAGCGTGTGCTGACTACTTCTGTTCACAACCTCTTTGTTGAAATTAACAGCACACTCTTCAATGGTTCAAGGTCATTTGTAATTACAATCTTTAGTCATTTTGCCTCTTCTTCAAACACTGTTGTCCCGAGGATGCTTCTAAGCTGCAATGTGACAAAGAACGGCTTGTGCAGAAGATTCTGAAGCTGTCATCCTCAGAACAACTCAATGCACAATGACAGGACAAAGGTTAACTGACTGGTTATAGAGTTGCAAATATAAGCCATTTTGTGTTTGAGTGAATAAAAAGAGAAATGTGTGCCAGAATGACATTTTCAATAAACATAATTTAATTTCATAAATTAAATCAGCAGCATTTCAATGTTTTGTACTGTGTTTCAACTTTGAGTTACCTTCTGGGCCTCCATCTGTCAATATAGGAGTGTTACTAGTACTACTTCCCATGAGTTAAATATGATAGAATTATCATATGTAGTTGTGATAGCACTTCCCTCAGCAGATTTTTGGAAATGAAATACACAAAGCAAAATGTTTAATATGCTACACTGTTATACATAGATTATCAATAAATGTAATGGTTTATATTAAGCACTGATTTTATCTCTACATTAACCTTCCATCGCATATTAAAATGTGACACCCAGCGATACCATAGTTAAAAAAAAAAAAAAAAGTGATTAGAATTAAAGTCAATTTTTACACTTAATGAATATCTGGTGAATAGTTTAGTTCCATGTTTTTGATCTATATTTTCTTTCTGCATCAGTTATATCAGAAATGAAACTTTGATTTCACCAACCCCTCAGTTAGTTCCTTTCTGCCCAGACTGGGTTTCAAATAAGATCTCTTCATTCCCCAGTTAAATTTTATTTTTTCAGATTACAATTTCTAGATAAATCTAAAAGAATGTGTTCTTGAAAGCTAACACGTATACCATGTTACATGTGGGGACAGTGTAATCAATAGGGGTTAAAAAAATTGCAGTACCCCAAACCTCAAATTGTATTCTAAATGTTATATTAATGCATCATGGAGATGGTATTCATTAGGATGGTATACATAAAGAATTACCCCCCCCCCTCTGAGTTGCTACGACTCGGAGGGGGAAGTGTAGTTAATGCCACGGGGGATTTGAGCGGCATCAGGGAGAGCTGTGCCCCCAGATTACCCACCCAGCTCGCCCCTGGCGGCATACATACTGTATATGTATGCAGAAAAAAGTCAAATTTTACGGGAACCCATTTTTTTCTATGCTTTACTATATAAAATAATAATTCAGGCAATACATTTCCCCCATAAATGTTTATTGCAAATACTGTGGGCCATATGCAATTCACTTTTTCACCTGTGTTTTCTCCTAGGTGATATTTTTAAACTTGTCAATAAAATGCCTTGTAAGCCCCAGAAGGCAAGAAAATGATTAAAATAATTTTGATAATACTTCCAACTTTTTGGTACTTTTTGGTTGAAAAGTACTGGAAAGTTATTTAAAATCAAAGATGAAAAATTATCTCCTAGGTGAAAACTCAGGTGAAAAAGAGAATTGCATACGGCCCCGTATGTCTCATATTCTGAAACCTGAAATAAATGTAACCCTACCTCAATACTGCAGTGACCTTAATACTTCAGAGCTTGGTACCATAAATAATTAATAAAAAATAAGAATGGGTAAATGTGATATAATTCAAATTCAGCCAAAATTGCTGAATTAATGCACGGAACTCCAAAAATGTGTAAGTAATCTGAATTTAACATGTTTGAATTGGTGACATTTAAAAAAAATGTAGAGAGAGAGTGGTATATGCGCTCCTCAGCAGACACTTATATAACAAAGGAAAAACACTTATAGGGAAAAAAACAATAATAGCTCCAGGGGTTAATGTTCCAAACGCACAAACTGGTGGATCGCTGAACTAATGAGTGAGTATTGACACCCTATACAGATGTAGATGAATTAAGTTTAGCGCTCTACATCAGCCAGACACAAGTCCAAAAGTTCAAAGATTTAACCACAACACAGTTCTTTAGCATAGAAGTCCACTTTAACTTCACAATGTCAGGCTTCCATCCCAATAGAAGCTGTGTTTTAGTCTATTAAGGGAGAAGACTCTGCTCGATCAAGGAAAGTGAACTGCATTATCAATGTGCTGAACGCTGGTCTATGATATGGTCAGCAATTTGATCCGGTGAGCTAGCATCCAAATAAGTGTGTACACTGGGAGTGGTGTATTTACATTGTAATGTACCCAGTGATGATTTCTGAGCAGTGTATCAGTTCTGGAAACATTAGAAGAAGTTTCTGCACAGTCAGGAAATGTTTACATTCCTCCCTGCTACACTAAAGTAAACACAAGATAATGTTAAAAGCAGTTTAGATGCGGATCTCCCTGCAGGGAGTTTTCTATTGAAAAAGTAAGCCCTGTGTTTTAACCCTTTAAACCCAAAAAATTGTGGTAGTATATTATAGGCTGTAAATAATCTTTTATTGCAAAGAAGAAATGATGGGTTTTATACCACTTTAACAAACAGCTTTTATTTTTATCTTGTCCCTCTCTCAACTAATTTTTCGCTTTCGCATGCAGGCCCAAGGTGGATATGTAAATAGAGAATGGGACAGTTTTACAGCATGGTACTAAGGATGAGACTAAAATTTCCAATTTCCGCAGTAAATCGGAAATCAGAAAATTGGAAATACTCTGTAGTATTGGACCAATAAGAGAATGCAGTGATTTTGCACAAAAAACTTTGAAAACTTTAGGCCAATCAGAAGACTTGAAAATACTCCAGATATCCGAGTCTTTTGATTGGCCTAAAATTACCATGGCAATTCTATTTCTGTTTTATAAATTATACATTCTCTGATTGGTTGAATGCTTCTGAGGGCTGTGATTGGCCTAAAATTACCAAGTTGTGGTTCCAATGCCGATTTTCCAATCAGAAAGCCGCATGACATCTCACACTTCAATCCTTTGGTCCTCTTCCTCCTCACAAAGACATGTCTCTACAGCTTTGGCCCTTCAATGCTGCCCAAAAGATTGAGCCTTATGAGGGTGTAGGATTGTTATTACACAAATATGGCATGGGAACTTTATTAAAAGATATGTTTAAAACTTGTTTCTATTTGAAATAATATGTGTTTCTCTCATTTACGTCTTAACTTTTTTTTTTTGGAATAGACAAAGAGTACCGGTACTTATGTTCCTCAGTACTTTTTTAACCTGGGGATGGCAGATATATTTAGTTAAGTAGTAGATGATATACAGAGTGTATAAAAATCCAAGGGGACATGTAGCATTCACACACCCTGATGAGATGTCCACGAAGTATGTAAAACATCAGTGGGCGGGGCCTGCATAGTACACGCAAGTGCACACTGCAAGCAGCAGACTGCTTTGATGTTCAAGTGACTTAATGGGAACATGGAGATGATCCATCATATTGTGACTAACCCCTTCTTACTTAATTGAACTGTGCCCACATTTTGGTGAGTTCCATACACATGATCCATTGGTACGGACTCCCTGATCTGCTGCAATCTTTGTGTGAACATTGATTTTGTGACTTATAACTTTGAGACAAGCACAAATGAAATGACAACATATTCATCTGTAAGACCATTAACAAGCTACCCACTCCAAGATCTCCAATCTAATAGTCTGCATGTGGTGTATGGCTGCAAGTAATGCCTGAATGCTGGCTATTAATTGTATTAGCATGGCTACTTTGCAAGTGCTAATTGTATAACCCTGCTTAAATAAAATGTGCGTTTTGTTTTTATTTGAATTTTGATCTCAGAGTTTGTATTCCCCCTACATGTGGGCAAAAGGCCCATTTTCCACTGATTTTTCCAGTAATTGATTGAAAATATTTGTAAGATATCTTTATGTACCCTTATATCTTTAGGTACCCCCCCTCCCCCAGGGGCCTACCATTTTTGAGTAGTGACCCACATGCGCACTTGTTTCCTATAGGTTTAAAAATGTAATTTCCTAGGAAAATTAAAACATTTTTTTTAAAAAGCTAGAATTTTTTTATTGTATTTTGTAGTTATTTTTTTTACATTTCCACACAAGTTTTCTCACTTCCATAGCACATTTGGTGACAATAGCAAGTTAGGGTTTTCCAATTCAACTCAGAAAGCCTTTTCCTTATACTTCAATGCCTTTTGGTTGAAAGTTGAATTTTTGGCAGGAAAAAAAATCTACTTTGCAGAATTCAAAAGGAAGGACCAAAATGCAAATTAAAGTTGCGAAGTTAAATTTCTTTAAAAATGTAAGTGCTTCACTTCTACTAAAAATATGGCACAGTATGTCCCTGACACTACATTCAGTAATAATTTTGTTGCTATGCACTTTGGGTCTTACTGGAGAAAAGTGTTATACTAATGTTTTGTTGTTGTTGTTGTTGCTATCCTCTAAGTATCAGGTGCCAAATTATAAAAGGATGGCAGTAAATATTATATTATTTAGGTAAATTATTATAGATCCTGTACCTTCAAAAGTTGTTAAAGCTGGCAGTTTGGGATTATTTACAACTTTTTCCTGGGAGTCATGATTTCTATGGGTGATTTTAGTAACGCTGTAAATGTCCTTTAAGACAGGGGACCCCATTTTTTCGGCAGTTTCTTCAATGGAGAGATCTTACAATATTAATTTGTCAAGAAACAGTAATTTATTATTTATACTTTTCCTCACAGTCACATTTAGTATCCTAGTTTGGGTGACAGCAAGGGACTGAGAACTGTTTAGGAAAGACTATACTCAGTGAGAAAGTTCAGAGAAGTTTATTGATGTATTTTAGGATTGATAGTGGTACCTTAACTGACATTATTTTATAAATTTTTACAAGGATAACTAAGGTTTAATTTACAGCAGAAGAAAAGCTCCTTTTTGTCGAAGAAAAGAAGTGAACACAAGTGGGGCTTACTCAGGAAATAGATATTATTGGTATTTTTCAAGAATAGTATTGATATTTGAAAATTAAACAGAGATGATAACAAGTTAGAGTATTTCAGAGTTCTCCTCAGCCAGAGTTTCTGAGGGCTCAAACCCACTAGAAGCCTTGTCTAAGCACAAGTGATTTGAAAACCTCTTGCTAATGCAATGCTATGGGAGATTTTTATAAAATCACATTGCACAAGTGGGAGCACACCCATATCGTTACATTTGCAAAAGCTTTTCAAATCACAAAAGAGCACTTCTAGTGTTTCACTTTTTTAATGCGAAATTCAGAATCAATTTTATTTCGCCAAGTAAGTTTGCACCTACAAGGAATTTGTCTTGGCAGTTGCTTAACAAACACAAACAAAAACAATACAAGGACAGACAGTGTGTATATTACAAGTCAAGGACATTATGCAAGTATAGTGGCAGTAAGCAATATGAGAATTGTTCATTTACAGTTCTGTGCTGATTACTTTCAAGTCCTAGCAGCTCTAGCGGGGTTCTGCATTTAGTATGGCTACCGCTTGAGGAAAAAAGCTGTTCCTGTGTCTAGAGGTTTTGGTAGCGATTGACGAGAATCTTACTCCTGAAGGCAAGAGCTGGAAGATGGAGTGAGCTGGGTGAGAGGGGTCAGAGGCAATTTTGGTTGCTCTCTTTCTACACCTGCTAGCGTAAAGATCCTGCAGGGAAGGTAAGCTACAGCCAATTATCCTTTCCGCTGTTCGGATGATGCGCTGCAGCCTCACCTTTTCTAATGTTGAGCAGGAGCCGAACCATACAGTCATAGATGATGTTATGGTGGATTCAATGATTGCAGTGTAGAACTGTACCATTATATTTTGAGGTAGGCCAAACTTTTCCAGCTGGCGTAGATGGTACATCCTCTGTTGCGCTTTCTTGACAATAGTGGCAGTGTTGTTGTCCCATTTTAGGTTGTGTGAGATTGTAGGCCCAAGAAACTTGAATGACTCTACCTGGGTTATTGTGGATCCATTTATGGTTAAGGGGAGGTGCTGGTGGGGGAGATCTCCTAAAGTCTATTATCATCTCCATGGTTTTGAGAGCATTTAGTTCCAAGTTGTTGCTGCTGCACCAGGAGGAAAGCTGTCCCACCATATGCATGTATACAGACTCGTCCCCGTTTTGTATGAGAGCAACTACTGTTGTGTCATCTGCAAACTTCAGAACCTTAACAGATGGATCTGTGGAGATGCAGTCATTGGTGTACAGTGAGTAGAGCAGTGGGGAAAGCACGCAGCCCTGGGGTGCACCAGTACTGACTGTCAGAGAGCTTGATGTGTGCTTCCCAAGTCTGACCTGCTGTCTCCTGTCGGTTAAGAAATCCGTTATCCATTTGCAGATGGATTGTGAAAATTCATGTATTTTTATGCTGCATAGCAACGTGACATCACTGTGACTACACGGAAAAAAAGGAAGAAGCATTTTACATGCAAAAATGGATGCAAACATTTGCATTGAAACTATGAAAATACGCATTTTTAACTGTCTGTGTGGTGCAAAAATCTGTAGCATGCAGTCCATATTTTTTCTGTGTTGCAATGTATTTGGAAAAATGCATTTACTAGAAAAAAATTTAATGGAAACGACTCCATTAAACGGCATTGGGTTCAGTGTTAATGCAAATATTCACATTGCAATTTCACACTGCAAAATATACAAATTAAGTGCAAAAAATGTTCTTAAACTGTTCCACTTTGCTACTTATTCTGTCATTAAAAATGCACGTCTTCATATTTTTTTTTCTAGTTACAAAGCCTCATCCTTATTATGAAGATGACAAACAAATTCCACCTTTAGTACCCACCATTCTCCTATTGCGCCTCCTTTCATACTGAAGAGTGGAAGAGGCGCTATATCTGGCTCTTGACCCGACTTTGCTCCCTCCAAAAACTGTTTGCCTGAAGAAGCGGGACTGTTACCCGTGAAACGCGTTGCACTATTGGAGCTCTTAAAAAATGTTACTTTAAACTTGAAGTAACCTGCCTGTTGTCTGGCCATTTTTTCAGAAGGGAGGTGAGTCCACCCACTTCCCCCTTTTTAACAATTTTAACAAATTTTACTCTAGTTGGCGCCTCTGTTATACCACATAATTGTTTAGTCCACCCTTGGTGGAGGGGTGTATCCCCATTTCCTTCTATCTACAGAGAGCGACTTCTGAACCCTGAGCGAGGTCAGGTTACAATTCTCCCCGCCTGCTTATCCAGTGGTTGCCTTGGAGGCAACCCGTCCTTGTGAGTATAACCATTGTGTGTGTTTGCATCAGACATCACCTCATTAACATACTACACCATATCGGGCTCTCGGTTCTCCCCCTTTCTTTCAAGCTCATATCATGAGGGTTGCATGGTGAGTTGTTACTTTGAACCTGCTGAATGGCTGAAGGGTGGCAGTTTCATGTGGGTAAGGTGGGAATTGTACAGTACTCAGTCATTGATCTCAGGCTCAGTGGGATACAAGGTAGGGGATTCTTTTTTTATTTAAGTGGTTGTGTGTGTGTGTGTGTGTGTGTGTGTGTGTGTGTGTGTGTGTGTGTGTGTGTGTGTGTGTGTGTGTGTGTGTGTGTGTGTGTGTGTGTGTGTGTGTGTGTGCGTGCGCGTGTGTGTGTGTTTACTTTTAATTATTTGTGGGAATAGGTAAAGTGTACCTCTATACCAGTTTAAAAGCCGTGGGAGTAATGTATATTATTAAAATATACAGTAATTACATGTAATTAATAATTATAATAAAAATAGAATTATTTTATGAAAGGGGGCTCACGGATTTCACCATAAGTCAGCCCCATAAATCAAATTCCCCTGGTGTGGAGGTAAATGTTCCCATCTCCCTGAGCATGGGGGAAGAATACATCCTATGTATTTCACATAAACACAGGGGTTTTGCAAGACTGGAGAAATAATTCTTCCTCTCTTTTGGAAAGGTGGTCAATGTCATGGACCTTGCCACTTATTCAGAGGATGGATGGCCACACTGCCTGGGTGAGCCATTCTGACAATACCAGCCTACTTGGAGGACAAGGGATTAAAGATGGTTTAAGGGGTAGGTCGAAATATAAAAAAAATCAAAATGTCATTAAGAAAAAACTAGAGCAAAAAAGGCCATCCTAAGATAAACGTATAACCTTTTTGCCTTAATTGAAGATATGCAGATCCTTATTTGCATGGGTAACAATCACCAGTTGACAATTGTTACTGCATCAGACCCCTATCTCAACAAGATCAAAAAGAAGCATAATGTAGCTTACAGATTTAAAGAGGAACTTTACTGACAGATAATAGGGAAAAAAATAAATCAAGACATTGCAAAGTGAGAAGTTACAAAATAGAATATAGATCAAGAAATGAATGATCATCATTCACTAAGCTTATCTCCTGTCTATAATAATTATTTTGACCTATTTGTACTGTTATCACCATGGTGATAGATTATTTAGTATTTGATAAGCAATTTAGGTCATGCAATCCTTAAAATAAAGATTCTGTCCTTAAGTTAAAGAGTTATACCTAAAGTTAACGACTGAATCCTTAAATTAATGACTGAATTCTAAACTTAAAGGCAGCATGTTAACTCACAGAGAGGAATGCAAATGATAACAACTCTAAAGTGTATTAGGAATTATTACCTGGCTGGAGCTGTTGTTAAGTGGAATGTTACTAGAAACTGCAATGTAAAGTAGAGGATTCTGAAAGGTCTGCTTTATTTGTTAGTATTTTATACATAAGGGGACTATATATAGAGAAATACACAGCAGGAACATAAGAAGAGAGGAAAAGAGAGGCATCAAGTATACGTATACAAAGACACACAGGCACAGACACACACACAAAAGACACAGAGAGACATAGTCACTCTTTCTTTCTCCTTCCCTGGATGGCATAAAAAAGATACTGCTGCAGGCTGGCTGTTGTCTTACTGGCAGAGGAGGCTGCAGGATGAGCGGAACTACATTCTAGCTCCGTGTGCTACTCCACTCCCTATCTACTGCATGTAAAAATGACTGAAGCGGTAACTTAACCTCCCTAGCATTGAGGATGAGCCTGACTTATCCTAAAAAATCTAGCTAATAGTGTTAAGGATGAGTCCGGCTTGTCCAGTAATTGCAATTATTCACCTGCGGCATTGCTGGAGTGCAGGATCCCCCGCGGCTTCCCTGTGCGTGGATTCTCATCTTCTAAGCAGCAATTCCCAATGGCAATCTCCACTTCCCCCTTCTTCATCCGCTTCCTGTCCCTCGGCGATCACGTCTCCCGGCATGTCCCTCTGATGATGCTGCGTGTGCCCCCTTGGGTCAGGCTCACACAGCGTCATCAATTCAGACAGCAGATTCAAATTTCAAACATCTGTAGGGGCCGCGCATGTGCAGAAGAGCTGACTGGCGTGTCTGAGGCAGATTACCAGGACTGATCATGGCTGAAGGGAGGCACTCAGGAGGGTGGCGAGGGGCACATCGGTGCTCATTGGTCTGGAGGAAGCCTCGGGTAAGTATAACATCTTTTTATTATGACATCTCAGGTACACTTTAGTGAGCTTTTTTCAATTTAATGAATCAACATTAAATATAAGCACTTTGTTAACAGGGAGGATGGTATAGCAAACAAAAAAAAGTTACTTTAAATAAAATAGAGGAAGCATAAATAAACACACCTCAACATTTATGAATCTCTGCAACTGAGTTTCCTAAATTTCCTTCTGGCAGGTTGACTGTGTAGAGAATGGTTGTTTGCGGTCAAAGGCTTGAAGCTGTTGTATCTCTGCAGCAGTGCTGCCGCTACTGATCTGTGAACATGACATGCCTGATAATACTGCATTGCCATAGCAACAACAAACATGGGGCAAAATTCTATTAGCTAGAGTGACTCAGTAAGTCAAAGAGATAATGTGATGGGTCTGGCCAGCTGCCTGACACAGGCTTATGTGAAAGTCGTGGTGATTTAACTTGTATTTCATTTTCCTATAGCAACTTTTACACTTATATAACTAAAAGCAATGGTGTTACTATACTTGCACTTAGTGCCTTCTTGCTTCTTGCATTCCAAAGAGATTAACATTTTTTTTTCATTTTATGAAGAATAAAAGACAAAATGTACCAATATAAAGGTCATTTATGAATATCTGGGAAGGGTTATATGCATTTGACAGGCATTTTTCATATCTTACAGCAAGTACTCAGTATTTTAATGAGAAGTTTGTTCCTATATAAAATTATCCTCAATGAAATTTGAATGCTCCTTCTGTGAATGAATACTAGGAAACTGCACTATTTCCGGACCTTGTTGATTGAAATCTACACCCTGTTTTGATCCTGTTATACCTGTTATACCTGCCAATGTATAGATTTCAAACATCCCGCCGCAGATCACATGCCCTGCTGTTGGTATGACAGCAGATCTGTGTGAGCCGGTCAGGAGAAGATTTCATTGGCTCCTGATCCTGTCATCACTGTAAGCCAATCTAATTGTCTTACTTTGATAGACAGCGTCAGGAGCCAATGAAAGTGGCTCCTGACCTGCTCACACAGCTCTGCCGTCATAGTGACGGCAGAGAGAGGTTATGCGGGGATGGAGGAGCGGTGTGACTGGCAGGAGTGGTGGGTATGTGCGGCAATTCGTCGTCGAGAGGCGCCGTTCTTTGGTACCAGCAGTCTCTGGTCCTTGAAGGGGCAGGGACTGCTGGTATGGAAGTGATTAAACAATTTGTAATCCCGTTTTGTAAAAAGTGATGAAAATGCACAGCATATTAGTATTACACAAGACATTTTGTAACTTAATGATATTAAAAATAATCTTTTTTCATTTGCAGACAGGTTTGATTTTTGACATAATTAACCTAATAGCAGCTTCAAACAAGATGCTTAGTTTGAACGCTGCTGGTGCAGTGACAGCCGCTGTAGGCATATCTCCTTTGGCAGGAGCAGCCAAACGAGTGTGTGGCAGTAAGTTATATTTTCCTGTTCCGGATGGCTTCTTCTCTTCCTCCACTGCTGGCTCTGAACTTCCAGCAGGTCTTCTGGGTCTCAATCACATCCAATCACATGATATGACATGTGATCAGGATCCAGCAGACCATGTCAGCGTTACAGCTCCACTCGGTGGTGGAAGAAGGGTGGCGTTGTAACACTGACATGGTCTCCTGGATCCCGATCACATGTCACATGTGATTGGAACTGAGAAGACATGTCAGGAGTACACTGCCTCTGCTGAGGAAGAAGAAGAAGCCCATACAGCCGTCTGGAGTCTCCGGACAGGTATGTATGAGAGTTTCCTGCCACCACTCTACCCTGCTGCCACACAACCTGCCGAGCTTACCAGGCTGGGGAAGGCCCACTTCCCAAGCAGCAGGAAAAATGCAGCACTGCAGCCAAATAAAGTTTTACTCTATTTGGCTGCTAAAGGGTTAAGAAACGTCAGATTTATAGCAGCTAGATAGAATGTGTTAGAGCTATAGTTATAATACTTATATCTATATTGTAAAGCATGTAGCACAACACCATATTCCTAACAAAAAGTTGTCACAATGAGCAAGAAGCCTGGTTTCTCTTTTTGTGATCTCTCAACTGACACTAGGGGTCTAATTTAATTCTAAAAGATAAAAAAGGCTCACTGCATGAGAATCTCTTTCCGCTCTGCACCACATACAAGTTACAAGGTGGTTGTTAAAGCACCCAAAGCATATGTGAGCGTAGACTCTCCTAATACATTGAACTGATCAATTTGAGCATTACAAGACTGAATTTTAAGGAAAGGGCTGGACTATTTCTATTTTCTAATGCTTTTGTAAAGCTGTCTTCAGCACCACTCATCGCATATTCATAACTCAGAGCTTCATTTTTCTTAAAATCTTTAAAAAATATTCTTAATAATTACATAGACCCTAACACAAAGCCTATTTAACCCATCGTTAACCATGTATGATGGTACTGCCAAAATGCCTGAACAAGAAAGCTACCCCATCTGAACAATATTAGCTGGCATGGTTGATGAAATGGTGAGAAGAACACTGCAAGAAGGGGCTGAAATCTTACAAACCCCCTTGTCTGTGTTAAAGGATACCCGAAGTGACATGTGACATTATGAGATAGACATGAGCATGTACAGTGCCAAGCACACTAATAACTATGCTGTGTTCCTTTTTTTCTTTCTCTGCCTGAAATAGTTAAATATTAGGTATGGCTGACTCAGTCCTGACTCAAGACAGGAAGTGACTACAGTGTGACCCTCACTGATAAGAAATTCCAACTATAAAACACTTTCCTAGCAGAAAATGGCTTCTGAGAGCAGGCAAGAGATAAAAGGGTAAATGGTTCATAGATTTTAGCTCTGGAATACTTCAATGAATGTGTCATTAAGCAAAAACAATAAAACAGTTAAAAATTAAAAGTAGATTTAAACATACAATACAACTGGAATATCTTAAAAAGTCATTTTTAGGAGAAGGAAGATAGATACAATCTTTTATTTCACTAGTTTATTTTCACTTTGGGTGTCCATTAAGTACAGGGGGCTTATCCTCTTCTAGTTTTTGAAGTGGGAGTAACTATCCCTATGCAGGTCTTGGGTGGACTTTTGGTGGAATCTGGGTGTCCATTTTAATGAGGAAAACCAGATGTCCGACTGCCTCTTAGGTTGATAGGTAAAGAGGTCATTTATGACCACCTTATTATTTATATTACAAGGTTAAGTTCCATTTTTTTTTATTTGGTGTCTTTTTTATCTGTAATATTCGTATCTCCGTTTCTGCAACTTTCTTGCTTCTTATGCATACTTGTAGCTAGTGATGTCTAGAGATGGCCCGAACAATTCACCGGCAAGCAGTATTCTGCGAACATCGTCTGTTGGCATTTGGGGTGAGCAGCGAACGTTTGGCGTGTTCGATTCGCCCCCTATACATTATCATTGAGCTAAACTTTGACCCCTTACCTCACAGTCAGCAGACACATGGCAGCCAATCAGCTAGCACCCCCTCCTGGACTTCCCACCCCCCTATCAAAAAGCTGTTGCGGTGGCCATATTGGATCACTTCTCTGCTGGATGCTGACTGTTAGTGAGAGCAGGGTCAGACTTGCAGCAGATAGGCAGGGAAAGCATTAGCTAGGCCTGTGTTCTTGTTCATCACTTGCTGTGAAAGCACCCCCAAACAGGCTTTTTGAAGGCTAGCACATTGGTCTCCTGTGTTTTTTTTTTTGTGTGTGTGACACTCCACAGCTTACTGACACCCAGAGCTGTGTGCGCACTACTGCTGTTGCTTCATTAAGTTGCAGGCACAAAACCACTCCAGTGCATTATTATTTCACTGTATTCTGATAGTATTCTGATAGTACAATTACTGTTCCTGAAGAAACTGACACAGTAAAACTAGTCGAGCATGGCATTTACCGTTTGGTTGGACGGTGCCCTATACATTGAGAAACACTGTTGAATCATTTGGGTCCCTGTCAAAAGGGCCCATATGTGAGCATTACTGTTGGGCGAACAGTGTTCGCCACTGTTCGGGTTCTGCAGAACATCACCCTGTTCGGGTGATGTTCGAGTTCGGCCGAACACCTGGTGGTGTTCGGCCAAACTGTTCGGGTTCGCCCGAACGGCTCAATGCCTGGCCTGTGAAGTGAGTGAGGAGGAGGAGTCCGGAGAGTGACGCGTTGAGGGAGGCCGGGCAGCGGGCGGTTCAGCGGTAGTACCCTTGTGGTACTTCCGCCCTTTCTCTGACCTCACGTCCTCTGCGTGATGACGCATACGAGGGTACGCGTGACGCGTACCCTCGTATGCAGAGGACGTGAGGTCAGAGAAAGGGCGGAAGTACCACAAGGGTACTACCGCTGAACCGCCCGCTGCCCGGCCTCCCTCAACGCGTCACTCTCCGGACTCCTCCTCCTCACTCACTTCACAGTGCCACTGCCAGCCACTACCACCGGTACTATTTTACTTTCCTTAAACTTTTGTATGGGGAAGCGGGCAGAGGGGGGAGCGCTAGCGGAGGGGGTGGGGGGAATTTCCGACCCCCCCCACGATCGGGGCATGCTCCCCCCTTATGCCTGCAACCCCATAGGGCCCCCAAAAGCGGGATGTTCGGGGAGTTTGGGGTTCGGCCCGAACATGCCGAACATCGCGGCCATGTTCGGCGAACGTTCCAGAACCCGAACATCTAGGTGTTCGCCCAACACTAGTGAGCATCTGTTTTTACAATTTTTTATACATTTTATGAGGAAATAAATTTGTCTTTGAAGATAGATACACTTAGATCTATTCGTTATTCATTTTTACTGCAAAATCTATGGCGAATCTGCTATTTGGAGTGATGGTGGATACATTATGATATCAGGGAGGCCTGACAGGAGGAAGACCAGCTGCAGGCCCATACAAGCCATATATAGACCCCGTAATTAAGGTCTATGGATCTCTGGTAAGCGTATCTTTGATAATAGTGCAAACAACACCAGTGTGGAGGATTTCAAGAATTAGCTCTGAAGTGTTTTGATTGAATTGTTGGAAGAGTTGCAGGAATTTTTGAACTTTGGCAACAGATACCTTGGAATCGTAATTTGTTCGCATTATAATTTTGATATTTTAGAAGTTTTAAAATTCGCCCGCCCATTGAAGTCTATGGCGGTTCACCAGATTCCCAATTGGCAAAAGTTTGCATTTTGCCGTTCGTGAATGGAAAATTCTATGTGCGCTACATCTCTGGTGATGTCATCATCTTGTGTATCTTCTTACGGCACCCACAAAAACACATAGAAAGGCACCAATCTACTGCTCCGACAATGTTTTGTGCAAATAACACCAGCATAGACATACCAACAGGGTTAACAGCAAGATTCCGACCTAACAGCCATTTCATGGATGGTTCAACTTCCTCAGAGATCACCTGATATGATGGTCTGTGAGGAAGCAGAACTAACCATTAATTGGCTGTTAGGCTGGTATCTTGCTGTTAGACCTGTTGGTATGTCTGTGCTGGTGTTGTTTGCAAAATCAATTGTTGGAGCAGTGGATTGATGCCTAGTCTACTCCTTTGCTGGAAATTGAACTGTATATTCATGAGTGGACACCACAGGACGAGCGATCACACACCTTATCTTTGCCAGCACATTTAGTGCCGACACTGTTTATCTATTACCCTCTTACACAAGGAAAGGCAATGCTTACCACCAAGCAGCACCTGCTATTCATCTGATCTGCAGAGCAAAGCTAGTCAACCAACGTAAAAACACTGTAATGTGATAGTGTAATTATTATTATTATTATTATTATTATTATTTATTGTATTTATAAAGCGCCAACATATTACGCAGCGCTGCACAATAGATAAATGGGTTAACATACAGGTAGAACATACAGAAACTCACAACAAAACAAGATCATGCAAATGATTTGATAACAATACAGTGTCATAGGTCAAAATAGAGACTGTTCGAGTCTACAAGAGGGGTGGTTGTGAGTAAGATTGCATAATCAAGCATAATCAAGCTGGATACATTAGTATGAAAAAAGTAATTTAGGATATCCACTTTTAGGTTAATTATATTGGTTTCAGCAGCATCAGAAAGGATTCTTATATCTATAGATTGCTGTATACTGGTATGGAACCCCACCCTCCCAGTGATGCTTAGCCTAGGCTATTCTGTCACAAAGCCTCCACCTCCCATTGCACTCTGGAAGACCAGGTGTTGTTCCTCCTCATTTCAGGGAAAATAAAACATTGCACAGAGCCAGCAGTAAAGATGTTGCTGTAAAACGTATGGATAATTTAAGAATGTAAATCAGGAAGAAGGAATCTATTTCCACAATTTTTCAACTTAAATGTATGTTCCTATGACAATTTATGGTAGCCAAATTTGCCCCAGTATTACCTTCCCCATTGTTAGTCTAATGTGCCCCCAAGTATTAGGTCATCCCCCAGTATAATCACATGTGTGCCAAGTATTAGCCCTCCTACGGGTAACTAGATGTGTCCCCAGTAATAGTTACCCACTCCAGTATAGATAGCCACAATATTTAGTAGCCCATTCCCCCATACAGAAATGGAAAAAAGGAAGTGATGCAAGAAGCATCTCTCAAATCTCCTGGTTCCAGCAACAATTTATTTATTTTATTTATAAAGCGCCAACATATTATGCAGAGCTGTATATTAGTTAACCACCTGAGCGGTATGGACGAGCTCAGCCCCTGGAGGGACTTTTTAGACCAAATTTTTGGAGGGGGTGTAGCTAGCACTTGGCTAACTACATCACCCCTCCGATTGCCACCGGCCTGCTCTGATCCGCCAATCACCGCTGTTTTATACATAACACTCCCCCCCCCCCCCCAGAGCCCACGCTGGCGCAGCCTCTCCATAGCCTCCAGGGGTCGAATCATTGCCATAGCAATGCCTGAAGCTATGGCGGAAGTCTCAGCCATCGTGGGATCGCGGCCAGGTAAATATCACCGGCAGCGAGCGGAGGGAGGGGGACAGTGCTGGGGGACTTGGCGGCAAAGTGCTAGTGCCTAGTGCTAGCTACACCAACAAAGACCCATTTAAAAAAAAACGCCACCCACGGCCGCATGGCCGCAATTAAACGAGCGCCAGGGTGGTTAAGGTTACAGACAATATTTAGGGTGACAGCAATACGACAATACAGAAATACAAGAAAAAAAGAGACCATGCAGTACACTATGAGTACAAGGTAATGCTTAGTCAGTCACTGGATGGGATCATGGAGAATAGGCAAGTGGGGTCCACTCAGATCCATAGGATGGGTGTACGGTCGGTGATGGAGGTGCATGATCAGGTAGGAGACATAAGGAGGAGGACCCTGCCTGAAGGCTTACAATCTAGAGTGGCTTCCCTGTCTATGTGCAGCACCTCAGTCAGACTCATGACTGATGACTTTACTAAGCTGGTACCTGGTTCATTCTGCAGGAGGCTGCGATGCTGCACACAGGGGAGACATGATCGTTGCTGGAACTAGGAGAGGTAAGAGATGCTTTTTCCAGTGTTGATTCTGTTTTCCTGATCTCTGGAAGGGAAACAAGGGCTGAAGGGTGGGATCAGACCCAAGATAAAGCCACCCTGGTAAGTGTAGGTAGGAGGAGGGGGTAATGAGCACTGGCATGTGCTAGCATGTAGGAATTAAGAAAAAAAAAGTAAACTACATCATGGCCTAAAGTAATAGATTGCCATACAATTCTCTGTAATAAAGTATATATAAATGCTTAGTTAACAATATATTTTAAAGAACAATAACAATAAGGCTTAGTAGCCAGAGATATACATATGCTAGATCATGTTTTTGCGTCATCAACATCTTCACATCACTCACTCCAATAAACCAATAAATGAATACATAACAAATATAACCCAATTTCAACAAGGTTAAAAGATTAAAAAAAATAAATATATAAAAAAAAGTATACAAGATAGCTATAAGAAAAATTGTCTTGCACTGTAATCGGTGAAAAAAATAAGCATTCCAGTCAAGGTAGTTCTCTAAGGTCTCCACATTGTCTTGATTGAAAGCATGGGGTTGCATGTACTGTTTTTTTTTCTCTTTTCCAAGTTTGATTTTATTAAACAGATTGCTATAATAATGGGTCTCAGATTATGTGTTGGTTAGCTATGCATTACTAACATTTTCTGATTTTTATTTCCCAAAGAAATATAAAAAACAGATGTCTCCACCATGTCCAGTTTGGCCACAGGACTTTGTCTAAATATAGCTAAAGCCCTGCGCTTATTCTCAGGGGATAGGGGTTATCAGTAACGTTGGTTGTGTTTTAGTATAGGATTATGATTATTTATAGATAAAGGCTTGCCGAGGCAGGTAATTTGGGTGCCGCCATAGACCACAATGTTATTTGCTGCAGTGGTGTATAATATGAGCACTGGATTTACAGCCTGTAGAAGATAAGCTGGAAGAAGGGATGGATAGTATTAAGTGTAGGGTAGCAAGAAGGTTAGTTATTAGAGTAGCCAGAGGGATGGACAGTAATAGGAATAGGTAAGGGGAGGGTTAGAGTGAGAGGTAGATTTGGTAACCATCAAACATCAATCAAGACGATCCTTATTTTTTATAATTTGAAAGTTTCAAAATGAATTATCAATGTGTGTTCCTTAGAGAGGATTCATGATGTTTCATGTGTTAGAAAAGTCTTACAGACTAAATGATTTTATGTTTATAATTCATGAAACAAAGCACATTTAAAAATCCCTTACTTGAGGATTCACAGATATGTAGTGGATTTGCTCACCAGTATTAAAAAGCAAATCATTTTTTTTACTTTGTAGCATGTCCGCTAAGAGGGGTATATGGGTAGAAAATACATGTAAAATAAAATGTTATGAAAGTTAAAAAAAAAAAAAACATTGACTAGACCATTGTTATTGTGGAAATAAAAACAAATTCTCTCTTTCTCATATAATATAAAGGAAATGCAAAGGGAACTAACTGTTAGTAAATTCACTTGGATGACTCATTTATTGTAACAGAGATAACATAAACACACAGGAACTAATATCAGAAGCAGAGAGATGTGTGACTTAGATAATGGAGACACAAAGTAAAAACCACCTGACCATGACCAGAACTAAAAGAATAAACAGCCACATGAACCTCTTGCTATAATAACAAGAAAAACTAGTCAATTAAAGCAGCGTTTTTTTCAGTGAAAGTATAAAAGACTAAATTATTATCTATTTTATCAGAGCCTTGTTATCAGAATGCTTTGCAGATACTATAATGAAGCAATTGTTTATGAACTGAACTCATCAGATAACAGAGTAAATCCTGCTTGTATTAATTGAACGCAGGTGTAACATTTATCTGATGTAACATATATATCCTCTTAAAACTGTGGGAATCAGTGTTTAAGGTCATTGAAACTGAGTTGAGCATGATGACCTGTACAGGTGTTCAAGCCTCCTCTCTTACTACTACTTCCTGTGTGACATCTTAAACATTTGAAGAGATCACAGGTCAGGGTCTGTCTTCCTCTGTCTGGACTGAATTAATGAACAGTACAAGCAGCACTAATGGTAGCAACGTTAATAATTAACTTTCAGTAAGTTGTTTAAAAATTGTCATAAGAACAAGATCAAAAACTTTGCTCCAACATGGTAAAAATAAATAGAGAAAATTAACCATTTTGCACTATAAATTTTACCTTCTGTATTTAATGAAACTTTAACTAGTAAACTTAAGGCAAACATTTTTTACTTGCATATTTTCTTTTTATGCATTTGATGAGTTGCCAGCAAAAATGTTTTGTTTTCCTTAACTGATATTTTGCTATGTAGCTATGTTATCTTTAACCCTTTTCCATCCTATTTGCAGATCACCCACGTCCCCACCAGCACTTACTTTTACATCCGTTGTGGGAAAGCTGACGAACTGCCTAGTCTGCTGCATTGAGCGCCAGTGGGGTCTCTGCCTCCTCACACTAATGCAAGGCGGTAACCCCTCCGACAGCGATCAATGTATTTACTGTATTAAATCCATTACCTTTTAAATAGGAATTTCATGCACGGGTGTTTTTTTTTAATATAGAAACCCAGCTGTCAAAGTTCCCTCCTATGTTGTACTTTTCATTAAGAGACTTTCCTTTTATCCTTTTTCTCCTGAATCAACTTATTCTAACCTCAGAAGGGACTTTTGAAACAGGGGTTACAGACTCCAGACTATAAGGAACCAAATTCAGAGGGCCACACAACAAGTACCAAGGGCCCAACTGCTACAGTACAAAGAGAAAAAGGAAACAAACAGTGTACCCTTAGAAGTAACATATCACCAGAAACTAGGAGTACTTCAAAGGTTTGAGCGGGAACTACAACCCTCAATGCACAAGGACAGCAGACTCAAAGAAATCTTCCCAGAATTACCACTCCTGGCCTACAGACAGCTAGCAAATCTAAGAAAACATCTGGTCAGGAGTTCCCTGCTCCCACCTGAAAAGAATGGCACATTTCCATGTGAGCAGAAGAGATGTATTCACAGACAGTTTGCCAATACCGGATTCTGCTGGTGCTTTCCATATCTGGGGAACATACACATGTACTTCATCCAACATGGTGTATGCAATTAAGTGCACAAAATGCCCGGGCAGAGTTCTATAAATTGGGGAAACAAATCAAACAGTGTGTAAAAGGTTCAATATGCACAGCTACACAGTAAAACACAAAAGGAAGGACACCCCAATAGGACTACATGTTAACAAATGTGCCCACAGCTAAAGAACCTTAAAATTACCATCCTAAGGGGAAATTTCAAGTCTGGGAAGGAATGTCAGACATTTGAATACAAGTTCATGAAAATGTTTAAGACTCTAAACAAGTGTTTGAACAGAAAACCTGGATTCATGAATACGTACAGTATGAATCGTAACACCATTTGACGGTCCTTGAAGATTTTTTTTTTTTTTTACAGACTGGCTGACTTTTTAACACTTCTGTTTATTGCTTCTCTCTAGCTTAGAGATAAATTGATTATTGTGTGTGTTTACCTGTAGTGACAAATGCTGTCAGAGTTCAATAGAACACTGAGGAAGTCTTTTTACATTTCAAAGGGGGTACAACTGTGTGACATCATGTTAGATTGAGCATACACAATCATATACAGTGGTGCTCAGATAATTTCCGTGATTCATGAGCACTTTTTCACTATTCGACTTCCGAATCCGAATCCGTGATCGATTCTGGACCATGGACATTGGCCACGGAAATTCCGTAATTGCCAATATTCCGAATGTGGTTACGACCGTGATTGCAGTGGAAATCCATGATTAGGTTGTGATTGGGCAGAAATGGGCAGAATTGACATCCTTGGGCCAATCAGAGGCCCCCAGCCAGGCCCTAGCAACCAATCAGAGATGGGCCGAACCTCCGATTTTTGGTTCGCAAACCTGGTTCGCAAACTTCCGCAAAATTTTGTTTTGCGTGAACTTTCGCGAACCGCAATAGACTTCAAAGACGAACTTTGAAAACTAGAAACACTTATGCTGGCCAGAAAAGTGATGGAAAAGATGTTTCAAGGGGTCTAACACCTGGAGGGGGACATGGTGGAGTGGGATAGACGCCCAAAGTCTCGGGGAAAAATCTGGATTTGACACAAAGCAGCGTTTTAAGGGCAGAAATCACATTGAATGCTAAATTGCAGGCCTAAAGTGCTTTAAAACATCTTGCATGTGTATACATCAATCAGGGAGTGTAATTAGAGTACTGCTTCACACTGACACACCAAACTCACTGTGTAACGCACCGCAAACAGCTGTTTGTGTAGTGATGGCTGTGCTGGACTGGTGCGCAGGTGATGGCGGCTTTCCAGCCCTTGCTTATGTTACCGGCCGCTGCTAGCAGCGGACTTAAAAATTCAGGAATCCACCTGGAGTCCTGGACCCTGTTGGTGGTGGCGGAGAAGGCAGTCAAGTGGCCTGTGGGCAGAGGTGCTGTGTGGGGAGCAACTTAGTCTTGGGGCAGGCAGCCACTCACATGGTGTGCAGGCAGAGATGCTGTGTGTGGGGACTGACTTGGTCTTGGGGCGGGCAGTAGCCCTCCGGGATCCATGCCACATTCATTTTGATAAAGGTCAGGTACTGAACACTTTTGTGACTTAGGCGACTTCTCTTCTCAGTGACAATGCCTCTAGCTGCGCTGAAGGTCCTTTCTGATAGGACGCTTGAGGCATGGCAAGACAGAACTTGGATGGCAAATTTGGACGGCTCTGGCCACAGGTCAAACCTGCGCACCCAGAAATCCAAGGGTTCATCGTTGCTCACAGTGTCTACATCCACACTTAAGGCAAGGTAGTCGGCTACCTGCCGGTCCAGGCGTTGGTGCAGGGTGGATCCGGAAGCGCTAAGACGAGGCGTTGGACTAAAGATTGCTGAAGCATCCTGTCCTTGCCTGCATGGACATGGGAGGAGGATTACTGGCAGTGGTACCTTTATTGCATTGTACTGTGACATCACCCTTAAATGCATTGTAAAGCATAGTTGCCAGCTTGTTCTTCATGTGCTGCATCCTTTCTGCCTTCAGGTGAGTTGGTAACATGTCTGCCACTTTGTGCCTATACCGAGGGTCTAATAGCTTGGCCACCCAGTACAGCTCATTCCCCTTGAGTTTTTTTATACGGGGGTCCCTCAACACGCTGGACAGCATGAAAGATACCATCTGCACAAAGTTGGATCCAGACATACTATCCATCTGCTCTTGCTCTTCCTCAGTGACGTCAGGTAAGTCCTCCTCCTCCCCCCAGCCACGAACAATACCACGGGAGCGTTGAGCAGCACAAGCCCCCTGCGACGCCTGCTACGGTTTTCTTCTGCTGCCGCCTCCTCCTCCAAAGAAACACCTTCCTCATCATCTGAGTCTGACTCCTCTTCCCCACATGACTCTTCCTCCTCCTCCCCCCTTCACGCTCCTCCACAGCTTGATCCACCACTCTATGCACAGCACGCTCCAGGAAGTAAGCGTGCAGCATCGAGTCGCTGATGGTGCCTTCACTGCGACTCTCCAGGTTGTTCGCCTCCCCAAACGGCCGCATGAGCCTGCATGCATTTCGCATGAGTGTCCAGTTGTTGGGCCATCACATCCCCATCTCCCCAGATTGTGTCCTTCTACTGAAATTGTAGAGGTACTGGGTGACGGCTTTCTCCTGTTCTAGCAGGTGAGAGAACATAAGGAAGGTCGAATTCCAGTGAGTTGGGCTATCGCAAATGAGGTGTCTCACCGGCAACTTGTTTCTCCGCTGAATATCGGCAAAGTGTGCCATGGCCGTGTAAGACCGCCTGAAATGCCCACACAACTTCCTGGCCTGCTTCAGGATGCCCTCTAAGTCTGGGTACTTTGACACAAATCTTTGAATGACTAGATTCAGATGCAGGGTACATGTGTCAGCTTTCCCAAATTCAATGCGGAAATGAGATTGCTGCTGTTGTCACACACCACGTTGACAATCTACAGCTGGTGCGGGGTCAGCCACTGATCCACCTGTTTGTTAAGAGCAGCCAGGAGAGCTGCTCTAGTGTGACTCTCTATTTTGAGGCAAGACATGTCTAAGATGGCAGGACACCGTCGTACCTGGCATGCAGCATAGGCCCTGGGGAGCTGGGGCTGTGTAGCTGGAGAGGAGATCGCAGCACCAGTAGAGTTGAACTGCCACTCAGCCAAGGAGGAGGTGGAGATCGACAGCAAAGAGGATGTAGCAGGAGGAGAGGAGGTGGCAGGAGGCCTGCCTGCAAGCCGTGGAGGTATTACAAGTTGGACCGCTGCACAACCATGTACTCCCTGCTTGCCATCGGTCACCTGGTAGACCCAATATGCTGTGTAAGTAATGTACCTGCCCTGACCGTGCTTGGAAGACCAGGCATCCGTGGTCAGGTGGACCCCTGACCCAACGCTGTGTGCCAGAGATGACACCACTTGCCTCTCAACTTCACGGTACAGTTTGGGTATCACCTTTTTAGAGAAATAATTGCGGCCTGGTATCTTCCACTGCGGTGTCCCAATGGTCACAAATTTATGGAAGGCCTCAGAGTCCACCAGCTGGTATGGTAACAGCTGGCGAGCTAACAGTTCCGCCAAGCCAGCTGTCAGACGCCGGGCAAGGGGGTGACTGGCAGAAATTGGCTTCTTCCGCTCAAAGATTTCCTTCACAGACACCTGGCTGCTGTGGGCAGAGGAGCAGGAACCGCTCAAGGTCAGAGGTGGAGAGGAGGAGGGTGGCTGTGAAGGTGCAAGGGAGAAAGCAGCTGAAGATGCTGCACCTGAAGGAGGAAGAGGAGAAGGAGGGTGGCTTTTCTTTTGTGTGCTGCTTTTGCTCAGGTGCTCTTCCCATTGCAGTTTGTGCCTTTTCTCCATGTGCCTTCTTAAGGCACTTGTCCCTACGTGGGTGTTGGTCTTTCCACGGCTCAGTTTTTGGAGGCAGAGAGAACAGATGGCATTGCTCCGATCTGAGGCAGACACATTAACTACTTTGGCCTCCTGGACGTACTAGCTACGCCCAGGAGGCCATGTGCATGTCCGCGCGCTCCCGCGGCCGATCACGTGCGTGCACGTGTGCTCCCGGCCGTGGATGATTAGCCCACGAATCAGTAAATCGGGCTATGGTGCCCAATCACTGATTCCTCCCCCCTGCAGAAAAAGCGACAGCTTCTCTCAGAAGCTCCGCTTTTTCTGGCTGTTGCGTCCCCCATGCGTCCCTCTAAGCGTATGTTACGCTTAGAGTGACGTCATGTAAACAAACTCATGGCCGCCATCTTGTGGCCAAAAAGTAAAACTTTAACTAAAAGTAAAAAAAATAAAACTAAACACACATTTACATTATAAAACAATTGTTTACATCCCACCCTCCCAAAAAATACCCAAATAAAATGTTTAATATAAAAAAAACATGTAAATATTTACCTAAGGGTCTAAACTTTTTAAATATCAATGTAAAGATGAAATATTTCTATATTTTTTTTTTTATTCTAAACTTGTAAATAGTGATAGATGCAAAACGGAAAAAATGAACCTTTATTTCCAAATAAAATATTGTCGCCATACATTGTTATAGGGACATAATTTTAATGGTGTAATAACCGGGACATATGGGCAAATACAATACGTGAGTTTTAATTATGGAGGCATGTATTATTTTAAAACTATAATGGCTGAAAACTGAGAAATAATGATTTTTTTCCGTTTTTGTCTTATTCTTCCTGTTAAAATGCATTTACAGTAAAGTGGCTCTTACCAAAAGGTACCACCCAAAGAAAGCCTAATTGGTGGCGGAAAAAACAAGATATAGATCAGTTCATTGTGATAAGTAGTGATAAAGTTATAGGTTAATGAATGGGAGGTGAACATTGCGTGGATGAATAAAGTGAAAACGACTGAAGGCTGAAGTGGTTAAAAAATGTCCAAACCGCTGAGCCCCCCTGGGATGATGGCACTATGGTGGCATCAGCAGCTGACGTTGAAGGGCATGTTGACTGGCTGTACATAGGTGGCGATACATGGCGCTGGACACTGCCACCAGCTGTTTCTGATGACGAGCTCCCCCTGCTTCTTTCAGGAACTCATCTCCTCCTACTCCTCTCTCACTCCCCTTCTGAACTGTCCCCTTGTTCATCTCCTCTATTGGGAATATATATGGGATCAGTATCATCATAATCATCCTGCCCAGCTTCGTTTGCCTCAGACACTTCTACCAACAGTAGGTACATCATCATCCTCCTCCGCATACGTTACGTCCATAGTGTCGCCTAACTCAGACATATGAGGAGGTGGTGTAACTTGCTTAGCCCCTTCATCTGGTTATAACAATATGGCTGTGCATCAGTGATTTTCCCACCAAATAACTCCTGCGAACTCTCAAATGGAAAGGATTTGGTACTAGTAGTAGCGCTGGTGGCTGCGGAAGATGAGGTGTTCTGTGTTAAATAGTCAACCACGTCCTGACAATCTTGGGAGTTGATGGGACGTGCCTTCTTCTGAGCACTGTACTTTGGTCCAGGGCTGCACGAAATCACATCAGCATGACCTTACACAGACCTACTGGGTTGCCTTCCTCTGGGTCTGCCTCTACCTCTGCCTCTACCTGTTTTGTCCATTTTGTCCATATCGGGGGGGATGCACTGACGTGACTAATACAATGTGCAGTCACACAGGTGCAGTTAACAGGTATGCACGGAGTGGTATATCACACTGCGTGCACTCACGTAGGTAGGTGGGTGCACTAAAGTAAACAACAGGTAGTAGGTATATGCAGTGATGGGTATTACAATGTGCACCTGTCACACACAGACAGGTACCGGACAGGCACAGTTACACTGCGTGCGCTCATGTAGGTAGGTGGGTGCATAGTGAACAACGGGTAGGTACAGTATATGCAGTGAGTATTACAATGTGCACCTGTCACACACACAAGTAGTCACTGAATGTGCTGGGCCTGGCAGTGGCACACACAGTAGGAATTACCAAGGCTGTCTATGCAACACAAGTGTCAGTGACACACACACACAAAAAAAAATAGATCACAAGAACAAGATTAGCTCTCAAAAGAGCTGTTGAGGGCTGCTTTTTTAGCAATAAGAATCAGCAAGGAGCAAGCTAAGAAGCCTACAAGAGGCTAACTAAGCTTTCCCTCTGAGAGTCTGCAGCAGCTTTCTTTTAACTAATTAATGCAGGCACACGAGTGAGTCCAATGCCTGACGCTGCCTGCCTTTTATAAAGGTGGGTGGGGCTCCAGGAGGGAGTGTAGCCTGATTGGCTATAATGTGCCTGCTGACTGTGTTGTAGAGGGTCAAAGTTGACTCTCATAATGCACTATGGGGGCGAACCGAACTTTTCAGAAAAGTTTGCGGTTCTCCGCGATCGCAAACTACAGAAGTTCGCCGGCGAACCATTCGGGCCATTTCTGCCAATCATAGGAGGAGAGGCTCTGCCCTCCTCTCCTGTATATAAAGTGGGGGCAATTTCCAGAGCTCCATCTTTGCTAGACACTGTGGCACCTAAAGGATCATCTCCAGTCCATATTGTACATCAGCAAGAGTGTTTTCAGTCCTTACAGTGCCCTTATACTGTAGCTGATACTTTTATTCAGCTAGCTAGCCAGTGAGTGATTACTTAAGTTAGTTGTAGTTAGTGTAGCTGTGCGTATAGTGCAGGAAGACCACAGCGCTGTCCACTGATTTTCGTGTTCTATTTTACTGTATTCAGTATTTTGTCGAAAAATCAATAAAAGCCACCCGTTATATTCCATCTGTCCCCAGGCTCACACACACGTATTAACTGTAAAAAGCAGCACAATTTCTCCACCTCAAAATTTTGTGCATAGTATACAACATGTCTGGCAGGGGTCGTGGGTGTGGCAGGAGAGGGAGTGCCATTGCCTCTGCCACTTCTGAGACTGGTCCACGGCCAGGGAGAGGGTGCTCAGCTTTAGGGGGGGGCAGCAGAGAGGCGTCCATCAGCAGCACAGCCTGTGCTGAGTCAGCCGACACCAGTGTTGCCCATTTTCAGCACCTTTGATCGCCTTGTGGTCATTCAGGAGATAGACTCACAAGCATTGATGGACATGATGACGGAGAAGCAGCCCATCATTACTTTATCCCAGCACTCCGCTGTGAGCACCACTCCCAGCAGCAGCAGCCCCATGCTTGCTGTGACATCCACCCACGGATGGGAGCTACAGATGCATGTAATTTTTTGGGCAGCATTATCCTGATGTGGTACCACCAGTGAGGTGCCATGGTCATTATGTGCTGCCGCACTGACCACTTTAGTCCTCATCCTGCTGCCGCTGACGTTCTATTTCACTACCAAAGTCTGCGTTCCCACCGCCAGTGGCCACAGACCACTCTGCAGCCATGTCATTGGTATCACTGCAAGGAAAAATTTTTTTTTACAAACACCTCTCTTGGTGTTTTTGTGGAGTCGGCCACTTATCCTCCTCCAGTGGTACCATCACCACCAGGTGCCATTGGGAGTGGGACTCACCTTCACCTCTGTGATTGCTTAAAGTGCAATTAAAGTCTATGGTGGCACCTTTTTCGTCCACCATCATCCTGCGCCCTTTTTTCATATATATATATATATATATATACATATATATATATATATATATATATATATATATATATATATATATATATATATATATATATATATATATATATATATATATACTAGCAGCAAGGATCTGGCTGGAAGTGGTGAGAGTGGTTTTTGCTTTTTTTTTTTCTTTTCCTTCCACTGTACATATGAATAGGAGTGCCGCACTATTTTCCTTCTACCATAGTAACTTAATTTTGATTGGCTTTTATAGACTCCACCCACTTTTCTGAATATTAATCCCAGTCACCCAGTAACCAACTGTGCAAAGTTTGAGAACCCTGCCATTAACAGTGTAAGAATGGCTGCTGTTTACATTTTCCCAGTAAAATTTGTATTTGTCTCCGCCCACTTATGACCCAGCATTGCTCTTTTATGTATTTGGCTGATGTTGGCTATGCCTGCTTTTCTAACCGTAACACACAATTAACCAATTACCAAGTTTGTGATCTTTGCGGTGTTTGGCATCAATAATTTGCATTGAAATGAAACAAATTTAATTGGCTGTTTGTGGCTCCACCCCCTTTCTGATATTGAACCCTAGTCACCCAATGATCAACTGTACCAGGTTTGAGGTTTGTACCATTAACAGTGCAAGAATGGCAGCAATGTAAATATTCCCCTTGAAAATCAATAGGTTAATTTTGATTGGCTTTTATAGACTCCACCCACCTTTCTGAATATTAATCCCAGTCACCCAAAAACCAACTGTGCAAAGTTTGAGAACCCTACCATTAACAGTGTAAGAATGGCTGCAGTTTACATTTTCCAGTGAAATTTGTATTTGTCTCCGCCCCCTTTTTGGTTATGGGAATAAAAAGTATCCTATACTTTATTCCAGGTAATGTACTATGTGTGTGCCAAATTTCATTCAAATCCTTTTAGCCGTTTTTGCTGGATCGAGTAACAAACATCCAAACATCCAAACATCTAAACATCCAAACATCCAAACATCCGAACTTTCCCATTTATTATATTAGTAGGATATATATATATATATATATATATATATATATATATATATATATATATATATATATATATATATATATATATATTGTATCACAGGAAGAAATAATAATATTCTATTAAAGTAAGTTAGTTGTTCATCTCGGATCCACTTTAAAGCTTGAGACGTTTGGAGTCCACTTTTGCTGGGTGCAGCTATAAGCTAAGCTGCTGGTGCCGAACCGAAGGTGTGTTGTTGCCCATAGCAACCAACAAATTACATTTCTACAATTTCCACTACCCAAAACCAATAGAAACAGGTACCAGAACATGGGGAAAACAGCAGGACACAACACATCATAACAAATTCTGCAAAACTTTCTCTCTCTGGTACTGGAAAAGTTAACCCGAATTACGTGTTCTGTTTAACCAGCTAAGAACATGGAAAAACATCTTTGGTTTGAGGGTGACAAAGTAGGCGAACCATCGCAAGATGTAATTGGGTGCTTCAGATTATTGCAGGTGTTGAACTTGGAAGCCATTAATATTATTCCGCAGCACTTTACACAGTGTGTACTGTGTACCTGTGTAGATGTGTAAGTGTATATCTGTTGGTCGATCTATCTGTTGGTCGATTCTGATGGCAAATCAACCAGTGTATGGCTACCTTTAGACTATTAAAACAAAAACAAAACAGTATTTGGCTTGAGGAATGCCCTATAAACAATAGGAAAGGAACACAATTATGCAATGAGTAAAAGTTAATCTCGGATCCACTTTAAGGAATTTATTAGGCAAAACAGATATACAGGTGTGTTAATCAGTAATCTTATTCGTTACATGGTTATTACCTCAGCAAAGCAATCAAGATGTAGTAGGCCATCTTAAGTGTTTTATGGCATCTTAAAGAAAGTCTAATACCAGCTTTAGTTTCATCTTGTGTAAGGTTGCACTAAAACAGCACTTGGGCCTATGTATACAGCCAGGGGCGCCTCTAGCCTTCTTGTCACTCCAGGCAAGAAATCCTGTGGCGCCCCCCCCCCCCCCCATAAAAATAAAACAAAAATCATATACATTATAGAACACTTCACACATGATATAAGCCAACAGAGAAGGATAACTATGAAACGGGGCCCTGGGCAAGATAACACTTTGCCCTCCACTGATGGTCACCTGGCTCATTTAGTTAGATTTGGTGGGGGCTAGCAACCACCAGGCCCCTAAACTCTCTCTAGACCCTAGGCAGCTGCCTAAGTTTACCTTGTGGATGATCAGCATTGTATGCCATACAGCACATGCTGCCAGTATGCACCTCAAATAAATACAACACCCACACTACAAGTTCCAATGTCAGTCACATTGCAAGATTGGATTATCAAGCAAGACATTCTTCCTTTCAGAATAATTTTTCACAAACATTATGAGATATGCAGATATGTTACCACCTGTTGGGGTAGGACTGGAGTGGGTATATCATGACATTGAAGGGCTGATATGGTAAGGTGGTTTAAGGCACAGTGTACACCGAGCGGTTTTAGCAGCGATCCGCCAACCACATCTGTCTGTGAAAACGCTTGGCTAATGTATTTCAATGGGATGATGCACACCAGCGGTTTGAGGTTTTTAGCAAACCGCAAACGTGCCTCCTGCTGCACATTTGCTGTTTGCAGAAGCGATTCTGCCTCAATGTAAAGTATAGGAAAAATGCTAACCGCTCTGAAAAAATGCTAGATCAGAGCAGTTTTCCAGGTGTTTTTGCTACAGAAGCTGTTCAGTAACAGCTTTTACTGTAACAAGATTTGTAATCATTTGTAATTCACATAAACGCTCAGCATGTTTAGAAAATGTCTCTAAACATGCCTAGAATCGCTCTGAAATCTGCTCCAAAAACCGCTAGCGTTTTGAGGATCTGCTAGCGGTTTTGGTGTGCACTGGGCCTAATGGTTTGATTCATAATCCATTCTGGAGATAAGCACAGTGTGTTTGTAGTGTAAGTGATACAAGAGAAGAGAAGTAGAATGGAGGGAGGAAGGGTAGTAGAGGGTCAGAATTGATGACATGGATGAGCAGATATCTATGAGTAGAATAGAGGCTCAGTGGGTAGCACTACTGCATTTTAGTGCTGAGTCCTAGGCTTGAACATTGGCCAGGGCAAAATCTGCATGGAGTTTCTGTCTTCAGACACTTCAGACATTTCCTGCATCCTAAAGAACATACTAATAAGTCAACTGGTTTACCCCAAAACAATCCTATATTGAAAATATTAGACTATAACTGTGGTAGGGATTAGATTGTGAGCTCCTCTGAGGACAGTCAGTGACATGACTCTGTAAAGTGCTGCAGGAGATGTCAGTGCTATATAAATACATAATAATAATATGGTAGGACATTATTCTATAACTACGGTAGGGTTAGATTGTGAGCTACTCTGAGGACAGTCAGTGACATGACTATGTACTCTGTAATGTGCTGCAGAAGATGTCAATGCTATATAAATACATAATAATAATATGGTAGGACATTAGACTATGACTATGGTTGGATTAGATTGTGAGCTACTCTGAGGACAGTCAGTGACATGACTATGTACTCTGTAAAGTGCTGCAGAATGTCAGTGCTATATGAATACATAATAATAATATGGTAGGACATTACAGTTTGACTATAGTAGGGATTAAATTGTAAGCTCCAGTGATCAGTAAGTGACATGACTATGTACTCTGTAAAGTGCTGAAGATGTCAGTGCTACATAAATACACAATAATAGTTCCAAATGCTACTGGCTCCTCTGAAGAGTGCTCAGACTAGTGTACATAGTTGTGCACATTGTTCCCCAAGTAGCAGTTGTTTGGTCAGAGAGACAGTGGGAGAGGGAGCATGAGCAGAGGGTGAGGGTGAGCAAAGTTAAGCTCCACACTCACCACAGTGACTGCAACAACACAGGAAGATGGATCCAGCGAGGTGTCCCCTCATGACAAGCGTCCAGCGATTAATCTTCCTGCCAGCGGGTATGCGAGATGTCACGTGACATTACAGGACGGGCGCGAACGAGAAGTCAAGCGACCGCAGTACTTTACGGGGTGTCGTCAAGGATCTTAAAGATCCGGTCCTCAGTGACGGTCACTTTTCACCACACAACGCTAAGGGATGTCACGACATCGTGTAAATGACTACTTGTCGCTCAAAAAAAAAAATGAATGGACATCGGGAAAATCGTTGGAAAAATCGTGAGGTGGGTACATAGCATTAGAGAGAGGGCAAACAGACAGCATTAATGGAAATACATTATTATGCCATCTTCAATTATAAGTAGTGATGGATGTAATTACACACATTGCTTACATGTCCATTATCATTGTTTGAGCTTTAGATGCTGCCCTCCTATTCACTCTCTCACAATGAAAGACAAAACCTGCAACCCCCACTGTGTCCATTACACACTTCAAACACTGTCCTTGGGAACTCAGGGAGAAGTGCAGGCTGTGTGTGTCCCAGTCAGAGGGAGAGAGCATCAGATGAACCTACCGCTCCATAGCTAGTCATGGCTGGAGAGCGTCCTGACATCTAGACATGCAGGACATTCTAGCAGAGCACACAGGCTGTCTGCAGAGTTTACTGTTTGTTTGTTTGTCTTGCTCGCTCTGCAGACTCAGTAACATTTGGGGGTAGGGCGCTGTCACCTCTGTACACTGAATAGTGAGGGACTGTCTCCAATCTTTCTATGAATCCTTATTAGATGCATTCCTAAAAACACTTGTGAGAGTAGAACAGAGTAACCAGGCAGCTCAGGGTGACCCAAACTACTAGGAATGTATAGGGGGATAAAAGGAACCAAAAAGCCCTCCTACTAAAAAAGCAAAGCTAGGTGTAATTGCCTTCTTAAAACAGAGAGTAGAAAACTTTCTCTACATACCCTTAAACGGCAGTCAGTCACTCAGGCTCAGAAAGGTGGGGGCAGAGAACAGTTATAAACCAGACACCTTCTTCTTAGGGAGTATCTATAAATCTGAACTCTGAATGATTCTTTATCCCTGACTTAGCAGAATGCTATTTGTGAAAAGAGCAGAGTATCCAAGCAGCGCAGGGTGACCCAAGCTACTAGGAATGTATAGGGAGATAAAAGTTACCAAAATGCCCTCTTACTAAAAAAGCAAAGCTTGGTGTAATTTGCCTTCTTAAAACAGAAGGAAATCTATTTCTCTCCAGTCCCTTACAACGGTCTTTCAGGACAGGAATTTTTATTTCCCCTTGGACTGACAGTAATTTATTGCGCCTTCCCCATCAAAGCCCGCTCCAAGCCGCTGCCTGGGTGGTCAGTAGGTTAAGGCGCCCCTGTATACAGCATACAGAGAGAGAGATGATAGGAAGTTACAAGAAGTTAGGAAGTGAATAGAAGTAGAAGTAACTTGAAGTGAGCTATCTAGCTCCGGCTTAGGTTTATATACTAGCCTCAAGGGGTGTATCATGATTGTGTCATATCTGTCAATCACCTGTAGAAGCTCACAGGAGCCAACTATTGGCTCCTGTGGTCATGAGACTGACCGGACACTGCGCAGGCGTAGATGGGCCTGCCTGATAAAGGACCAATACTCAATGAGGTAATATGTCTCTGGTATGTTCTAGCTGAATATGTTTTCGGTTCTTGCTGACCATGTTTTTCTTTGTTAGGATTAGGAACTGCTTATATCACCCCAGACTGAAAGTCTGGGTCCAGGCCTGATAAATTGTTCTATGCCTTTCATGAAATATAAACAACTGTTCCTAAAAACCCTTCAGTATTGTTCCCATAAAATGTCTCTTAAAGAGATACTCTGCATAACCAGTCTTCTCACTAACACAGTGGTTATTTAATGTAAATCAGGGTTCTACCCTGCAAGAATCTACCCCAGAGATTCTTACAGAAATAACTCCACCAAATGAGGTCTGGCACCACTTGAATAAAACTTCCACTTTGTTGACAAGTCATTAAAATCAGCAATATGAAGGAAGGCAACATATCACAGTTGCAGTGTGGTTACGGCCTGCCGTTTCATGCCCTCACCCTTGTCCACGCCATGCAGGCTGTTGCCCAAATGAAGCACACATATATTTATATACACAAAGCAACCTTGCAAAACAACCAATCAGTGACAGGCGTGAACAAGGGTGAGGTCCCGAAACAGTGGGCCGTAGTCACATATTCTTAATTTTAATGATTTATCAATAAAGTGGATGTTTTATTCAAGTGGTGCCGGACCTTGTTTGGTGGCGTTACAAGGTTGTCTCATTGGTACATAGGACACTTTTTCACACTTTTGCTCAGTCACTTGAGTGCAGTTCTATCTTGTTTGGTGATTGCTAGTGGAAATTACTACAGATGCACCCAGTCATTACTTTTAGATACCTCTTCTTTGTTCTGGTTGTCAATCTGAACATTTCTCATTCATTCTTCTGGCCAGCTATTTTTCTTTTTTTCTTGGGACAGGCTAATATTGCATGCTACAAATTATGGATATTATTTGTTTAGGACCTTCAATTGATAGTCTTCCAGAGAGAATACACAAGTATTTTGGAGTATAACAAAGATTTGTGTACTGTGATATCTGCAGTTATGCAGCAGTGTTACGGTAGTTACTTAAGGTAAACTAAAATGTTCACTTTACGTTTTGTTTTTTTGGGGCTGGTAATGCCCTACTACTCATATCATTTGTTTGTTTTTTTATGTTTTAACTTATCTTAACTAGTTTTACATGAAATTGCTATCTATCTATTTATGTGTTTGTATCCTCATAGCCATGGACTATGTGTGTGTAAGCCTTTCTTCTTTTTCAAGCATGCTTCAAACTCCTGCAGCTCCAGCTGTCATGAGTAATTAAACATTTGGCCTCCACAATTACTCTACAGTGTACATATGCCAGCATTTCAAGCCTGGAATATGCATTTCAAAGGAGAATAATTCCCTAGAAATCCTAAATTGACAGGAGCAAAGACAGCCTGAAGGAAAGTAGTCAGAGAAAACTGTAAGGTCGGGATATAATGATTAAAAAAGAAACTTCAAGAAGAACTTCAACCCTTAACTAAACCAATGGGAAAAAGAATGACAGTTGGCAAGCGGACTTTGCATAGGGATCCTGATTAAGGAACCTCTTGGGTTAATTTATTATTATCAGCTCTGTTCACCTTGTCGTGATATACTTTAATAACAGTTCCGTTAAAGCTAATATTTCACAGGGACCATTCAGGGAAATTTATATGAACAAAAACAATATGATGTATTATGTAGAGCCGCCGATTCATTTAATGCATAATCTAAATGCCTTTTTAAGAAAAGGATTTCTTTGTTGGCTGGTACACATGTTTTTGTTTATGCATGTATCAAGAGGTACAAGATTACTCATAAAATTATGATTCACCCAGTCAAAAGGGAAAAAAGTTAAAATGGAGATAAAATATTTAATTAATTTTCTCTTATTTAAATAGGGTCATAAGTATGCATAACGTGAATAATATAACACAGATGCTTGTGGAACTCAAACATTACCAGCAAGGAATGACACAGGCATAGAAACTAAGGAGTGTCCAGTGTTTGTCATTGCCATTGACCAGAGAGGTTGAATTCGGATGACTGACAACAACTAGGATGCAACGTTTGGGCTCACCCAACTGGCAAAAGTTGGCAGATAAAGTGGACCTAGGGTACAGGCTATTTTTCCCCCATAAGTATTTTCAGCCCATATGCCACCCCAATAAGAACACTTTTTCTAAAATTCAGTTTTACCTAGTATGGATTCCACATGATGTCCCATGAGTACTCCGTGGATTTTAAAAAAATAAGCTTAGACATCCTGAGTGAAATATGTTGATAATTCGAGTGGGATTGGAATCCATGTCTGCCCCATACTGATATCTCTGCACTGCCTTCCCAGAAGGGACGGAGGCATTATTGCAAGAGCCTAATTGGTCCAGATGATGGATATATGTACAAGAGATACCAGAGGATCAGAGGGGGCCCCCCTTCTTTCCCTCTGATGAATACCCACCCCCTTACCACCATTTCTCCATGGGGATATGGACTCTAGTCATGTGTTCATGTTCATTTCATTTGAGATAACTAAGCTGCAGCTGGCTTAAACCTTCCTAGCCCTCCCACTCCTCAATCAGAGTAGCATGAGGAGCTCTTTGGTATTTAAATTATCCAGACACTGCTTCAGGTCTTCTATTCCTCCCAGCAGCCACACTGTTTGCTGACATCATCCCCCAGTGCCCGGGCCCTGGATGATGAGGTCATAATACAGTGCAGCTTGAACATCTGGCTTTTTACTTACCAGCCTGGCTTGGCTAGTTAATTACTGGGTAAGTAGTTGTGGTAGGGTTAGTGTGAGCATTAGATTATAAAAGGTTAGTAGAATATTGGTATACTTACCATTAATCTACAACCAAGGATTGTAGATCAGTATAATTCCTGATATTCTGCTATTGAGAATAATAAGCAATCGTTAGAATAATAATTAATATTCTACCATTGGTATTAACTGGCACTCATTTGTCCTTGTGCCTCTATTGTACATACACGGCAGGGGCTGCTGCTTCTTTGCACACAGTCACTAAACTAAAGTGGATCTGAACTCAAAGTGTCCTCTCTGCTCTATACACAACAGCATAGTAATCATGAAAGAAAAAACATTTCTTTGTTACAGCAGATACAAATCCTGCAATAAATATGCACTGTTTCTACTTCCTGTTTCATGGAAGCAGGCATATTGTTAACATCCTGTACTTTCAAATGAGCTTATCTGCAGTAGCAGTAATGTGACACAGGGAGAGGTCAAATTACAACTTGTGATTAGACACAAATGAGGGGGAATTAAACAGGCTAAACTCTCAAGATACATACAGGGTGCAATTCTCTAGGTTTTCCTTCTGTCCTGTGCAAGAGTTCAGGCCCACTTTAAACATCAAACAGTGGGTGTTGATCTCTATTCTGTTGTAAATCAGAAAACTTACATAAAAACCCATTCATTGTTAAAATTACAATGTCCTATTGTCTATGAAGATTTTATTTTGATTTTCTAACAATTTATTGCTACTAATAAATGCTATCATAACCCGTATGAATGTGCATTAAAGTGATGTATATCAATAAAGGTAAAACAGAAGGTTAAAGTGGACCTGAACTCAGAACTCCTCTCTGCTCTAAAAGATACACAACAGCATAATAACCTTTAAAGAAAAACATTTCTTTGTTACAGCTGATACAAACCCTAAAATAAATCTGCACTGTTTCTACTTCCTGATTCATGGAAGCAGACATATTGTTTACAGCCTGTGCTTTACAGCCTTTCAAATAGGCTTATCTGCTTATCTGCCATAGGCAGTCATTTGACACGGGGGAGGGATAAAATTACAACTAGCGATTAGACACAAATGAGGGGGAATTACATAAGCTAAACTCTTTAAATACATACTGGGTGCATTTCTTTTCGGTTTTCCTTGTGTCCTGTGCAAGAATTCAGGTTCATTTTAACAACATTGTGCACATCCTTTGCATATCTATGTGTTTAATCAACCAATAATTTGGTAATAACATGCCCTAAGCAGTTGAAAACCCCAGAAGCAGCAAATTTGTGTGCCCACTACTGTAAGAAACTTGGTAACTGTTCCGATTTCCCACCTTATAAAAATGCGTAATGTGTAATTTGTGTACTACTACCACCTCACACAGTAGCATGGTCTGACAGTATGATTAGAATTTGGGTCAAAGGAGAATGAGAAATGCTTTAGAGCCATCTATCACTCCTCCTAGTGTAAACTTCACCCCTGCCCCCCCTCCCCCCATGATAATAATATTTTACATAGTTATATAGTTAGTTTAGAGGAAAAACAAAAAGTCATCCTGTCCGTCATGTTGAACCCGAAAGAAAAAAACAACAACACTTCCCTGAACCCGCACATATCCCATCCCAGTTGATCCAGAGAAAGGAGAAAAACCTTACAGGTTTTGGGCCAACAGCCTTATATGGTGAAAAATCCCTTCCCGACGCCAGATGACAGTCAGATAAATGCCTGGATCAACTATCTTGGGAATTACCTTGTAATAATAGCTGTGGATGTCCTTCGATACAAGGAAAGCATCCAAGCATTTTAAACGCAGCTATAGAGTTTGCCATAACTACTTCCTGTGGTAAGATACCATATTTCAGATTGTATCCACTCTTATTGTGAAGGACCCCTTTCTAAATAGATGGGGAAAACTTTTTTCATACATATTTTGTAACAGTAGAATCTACCATTGAATTCACACTATAAAGGCAAAAGTTACAGTTTCTTCCATAGTTATCAGTCAGAGATTTTCTGTAATAGTATTAGTAACAATCTCTAATTACATCAGTTTCAGTTACAATCAATTATTTTTTTATGGATAGAACATGGATAAACTTGAGTGTGGTGGTATGGAGCTTGAAATGGGGTATGGGTCGATCAATGTACATCTATTTCTGCTTTAGAGGTGCTGGAAGGGATAAGATAATGGATGGTGTTTTAGCAAGTGTTGGACAAAAAAAGGGCTACTCTATGTATTCTGCTATCTACTCAGGGAAACACTAACACCTAACAGCTGGTGTCCTGCCCCATTTTCAAAAGGAGAGACCTAGTCCCCCGTTAGGTCTTCTCTGTCCCCAGTGTGTTGTCCCCTTCTGTCCCCTGTTTGGCCTCCTCTGTTCCCAGTGTGTCTCCCATTTGTCCTCATCTGTCCCCAGTGTGTTCCCCGTTTGGTCTCCTCTGTCGTCAGTGTCCCCCAGTTTGACCTCCACTGTCCTTAGTGTGTCCCCAGTTTGTCCTGCACGACCCTATGTGCCCTGCTTTGCTCCCCTCGTGTGTCCTTTTCTGCCCCCTCCCTTTCATCTGTCCTGCTCTTCCCCCTCCCCATGTGTCTCCCACTCCCCCCTCCCCCTGTGCATCCTCCTCTGCCCCAGTGTATAAGTATGGAGAAGCAGTGCTTGACTCACCTCATCAACAGCTCAAGTGGCAAACACAAATCTCTCCTGTCCTGCACGGCTCCCCTAATGACGGCATCCGCTGGCGATGTGATCAGCAGAGGCCATCACTAGGGGAGCCATGCAGGAGAGGAGCGGTCCATGTTTGCCACTGCAGCCGTAGATGAGGTGACTTAAGCTGCAGCTTCTCTATACTTATACACATTGGGCAGAGGAGGATAAACATGGGGGAGCAGAAGACATGTGGGAGGGGGGCAAAGAAGGACACTCGGAGGAGCGCAGAACAAACTAGGGAGTGGGAGACACATGTGAAAGAGCCCCCGATGTCACGGCAGGTCGGCGGTTCGTATCGGCAGGCGTTCGTATACTGGGAGTTGGACTCCCTGTATTCGCCATATGAGAAGGAAGTGACTTTTCTTCCCATTTTTTGGGGAGAAAAGGTGCGCCTTATATGCTGAAAAATCCAGTAACTTCAAAATCACATGAGATTTTTCACACAAACTATTATTTTTCTGTGCTGCCATTGACTTGCTTGTGAATCACTGACAAACAAAGGCAGACCTGCTGTGTGATTATAAAATGCTAAAGGTTTTGCAAAACATGGAAAAATGGTGTAATTGGTGTGATGTTTTTGAAATACACTAGGTGTGCAACAAATGTGTATTTGCAAAAACACAAAACACAATTTTAATACTGTAAGTGGATGCTGGATAATCCTCCAATTAAACAGCAACATTGCATAATTAAAGGGGGCTTCTACAGATATTCCTTGGAATTACAACTCCCATCCCTCATATTTCATAATCAATCAATGCTTTCACATACAAAACAATTAATTTGCTTAACACATCTCCAGATAAATAATACAAAAAAAATACAAGAAGTTAACTGATAACATTTATCAGAAACCAATAACTGTAAAGAAGGTAGATTTTTCTGTAATTTACATTTCCTGGGAATACAAGTTTTGCGGTGTATAAGCAAACACTGCAACTTTGCAAGCTTATGAAAAGTTTCAGAACAGTTAGCCCAAACAAATGACTTTGATCACACTTTACTAATGGTCTGCTGGTTTAATAATACACTTTTCCAAATTCAGTAGTGTTTCTCTAGGGCCGGCATATACTTCTCATTCCAGGATAGCATTGGCAATGACTAAATAATATTGTTTTAGCTACGCACTAGTGAATATATTACATCTCTGTGTAGTTTCAGCGATCACAAACAATATATGTACAAATAACATCGTTCTTGGTATTGTTTTTATCCTGATGATGTGTGATTTATTAAATGCATAGTACACACTTTTTAATATATACCTGTATCTTGCTCAGCACTGTATAGTACTACACCTTGCCATATCAAACCTTCAGCAAATTATAGAAACAGAATTGCATTACTCCCTCGAGTTCAGGATTTGAGAAGCCAGATTAACTGTATTGTCACCACCTTTTTAAAAACCAAACAGTGAGACTGCTCAGTAAAAATTGAGTCAGTTCCCAGTTCATAATGGTTCAATCAAGCAGATGTTAATCAGGAAACCACACAAAAAGAGAGCAATCCTTTCTACAGTCTCTCAGCTTCTGGCCATAGAATCCATTCTTCTAATTTTACAATTGGAAAAAGGAGTAGGTTTCTATTCAGTCTATGTTGTATTCATCTACAAAAAAAAGAGGTTTGATCCTTCCTCTACCTAAACTCAGCAAAACTCATTTTCCCACAAATTAGTTGGTGACCTTAAGCATTTTCTATACCTGTAGAGATTACAGAATCCTTGTTCTGATTCTCCATTGGTTCATTGTATATATATATATATATATATATATATATATATATATATATATATATATTTTTCTCCTCTTTACATATACTTTGGATACCTTAAAATGAACTGTAACATTTGAAAGAAATGTAGTACATTTGTGTATTATACTTTCTATAGTGTTTGCAAATGAATACACTTTATCATATTTTTGTTAGTTTAGATTACTACATTGATAGAACTTGAATTTCAAGAGAGGATGAATATCTAGAAATAGGACAGAATGATGACCAACAAATTGCTATTTATCAAATATGTGTCATATATCAGCTATTGTTATTAAGCAGATAATGAAGGAAAAGATGAAATCAGTATTGTATGTAACAGAGACGATACCACTGATATCCCAGGCTGGCTCTGTACTGTCAGCAAACAGGTTACTCATTTCCTTTTTAGGAGGTGCCAATATTGCTTTGTTACAAGAAAAAAAACAATGAAACACTCTTAAGGGGCCCATACACTTACCGATTTTCCCGCCGATTCACAGCCGATTTGATCACTGTGATTGAATCAGCTGTGAAATCATTGCGCAAACGCTGACCGAACGATCGATTTCCGTCCAAAATTGATCGTTCCTGTCAATTCCCCTCGTTCCTGTCCATGTGGAAGATTTCGCTTGATCGCCGGCAGGTCAGTAGTGCGTCGATAGCGGCGTTCGAATGCCCGACGACCGACGCAATACAGCAGCAATACATTACCTGTTCCGCCAGCGCGAGTCCCCTGGTCACCTCTGCTCTGTCTCCGCGCTGGGCTCCGAGTCCAGCAGGCTTCACTTCTTCTTCCTGTCCCGGCAGGAAGTTTAAACAGTAGAGCGCCCTCTACTGTTTAAACTTCCCCCGGCAGGAAGTAAAGTGAAGCGGGAGGAGCCCAGACCGGAGAAGAGACAGCGGAGACCAGGGGACTTGCGCCGGCCAGAGCAGGTAATGTATAGCTGGCGGGGGGCGGCGGCAGCAGCTCCACAGATGGTGAATCGATTTCATGCTAATCTGCTTTAGTATAACTGCACTTAGGCACACAAGCACAGTTGGCTATCCGCCCTCTAAAAAGCTCAATTCGAACGCCTAGGATGTTGAAATCCAGCGATCTAGCTACTGTGCCCATTAATAATAGTGATGCCACCTCTGTTTTTTCAAAGAAGCTCAGAGGTAGACATGAGAGGGCATTTCTGATGGCTATAGCAGAGTTTGTGCCAGTGTTGCTTGCAAATTTTCGCCAAAGCCATTTTCGCATCGAAAATCCCATTTTCGATTTCACCGAATTTTCGTGAAAATAACTACTATTTTCGCTTCAAAAGGCGAAATTTTGCAATGATATTTTCGCATTAATTTTCGCCTAAAGCCCGTTTTTCGCGTTGAATATCTTAGCCCCCTTTAGAATCACCAAATTTGCAGGGTATATTAAAGAGATATGTGGGTACAAGAGGAAAAATAAATTTTTCAAAAAGACCTTATAGTTTTTGAGAAAATCGATTTTAAAGTTTCAAAGGAAAAAAGTATAAATTTAAATGCAGTAAATGACAGTTACTTAAGCAAACCTAGAGGTAGTGTAAATGTACTAATAGCAAAAGAAAGGGCCAACTGCCAAGTGCAAACTGCCAAGTACCAAGTGCAAAGGGCAAAGTGCAAGGGCAAAGGGCCAAGTGCAAAGGGCCAAGTGCAAGGGCAAAGGGCCAAGGGCAAAGGGCCAAGTGCAAAGGGCCAATTGCAAGTGCAAAGGGCCAATTGCAAAGGGCCAAGTGCAAAGGGCCAAGTGCAAGTGCAAAGGGCCAAGTGCAAAGGACCTAGTGCAAAGGCAAAGTGCAAAGGCAAAGGGCCAAGTGCAAAGGCAAAGGGCCAAGTGCAAAGGTCCAAGTGCAGGTTCAAATGGCCAAGTGCAAAGGGCCAAGTGCAAGTGCAAAGGGCCAAGTGCAAAGGGCCAAGTGCAAAGGCAAAGTGCAAAGGCAAAGGGCCAAGTGCAAAGGCAAAGGACCAATTGCAAGTGCAAAGGGCCAAGTGCAAAGGCAAAGGGCCAAGTGCAAGTGCAATGGGCCAAGTGCAAGGGCAAAGTGCAAAGGCAAAGGGCCAAGTGCAAGTGCAAAGGGCCAAGTGTCAAATGAAAAGGACCAAGTGCAAAGGCAAAGGGCCAAGAGCCAAGGGCCCTTTGCACTTGACCCTTTGCACTTGGCCCTTTTCATTTGACCCTTGGCCCTTTGCACTTGCACTTGGCCCTTTGCACTTGGCCCTTTGCACTTGGCACTTGGCCCTTTGCACTTAGCCCATGGCACTTACACTTGGCCCTTTCTTTTGATATTAGTAAATTTACACTACTGCTAGGTTTGCTACAGTAACTGTCATTTACTGCATTTAAATGTATACTTTTTTCTTTGACACTTTAAAATCGATTTTCTCATAAAACTATAAGGTCTTTTTGAAAAATTTATTTTTCCTCTTGTACCCACATATCTCCTTAATATACCCTGCAAATTTGGTGACTCTAGCTTGTAAGGGGGCTTAGAGATTCAACGCGAAAAAACGGACTTTAGGCGAAAATTTCGAAACGAAAATAGTATTTATTTTCGCGAAAATTCGGCGAAAAGATTATTTGCATTTTCCCTCATCACTGGTTTGTGCTAGTTTTTGAAGAGCTTTCTAGCAAAACAACCATGGGCCCATATGCAATTCACTTTTTTTCCTGAGTTTTCTCCCTGGTGATATTTTCACATGTCGTTAATTAAATACTTTTTCAACCACCAACGAGCAAGAAAATACCATAATTTTAATAACACTTTTTTTTACATGCTTTTGGATAATTTTTTAATTACAGAGTGCTCAAAAATATTTTCAAGAGAAGATGAAAAAATATCCTCTAGGAGAAAACGGGAATTGCATATTGGCCATAGACTACTATTGACAGGCCCATGCCCATGATGCAGTATAATTACTGAGTTGTATAAAGGCAAAACAAGGGATTATTGGTACTCTTCAAATAAGCTGTCAATGAAGGAAACATCACGGAAGGTTGTGGGAAATTCTGTTTTGTCTCTATACGGTAGGTGGTAGTTTATGCTAAAACAAAATAATCCCAAGGATCTCAAAGTACTGATGTAAAACCTTTGACACTGACACATATACAGATCATTAAAAATAGACATTGCTACATGGCATTCCACTAAAGAAGCATTTATGCACACTTTACCTGAAGAAGTAGCAAGATATACAGCAAAAGGGTTTTCTACTACATGTTCGCTACTTATGCTATCTTCACATCACTAGCAACTTGTTTATGCCTCACAATTAACTTTTTGTGGGTAAGTTAAGGTACTTGTCCTCAAAGTGGGCCTGTACTCTTGCACAAGGCAGAAGGAAAACAGAGAAACTAGTGACCTTAGCCCGTTTAAAAATGGGCTAGGTCTGTCTCTGCGCTCCTGCCGTGCGCAATCACGCACCCACCCGTCGCGCATGTCCGCCGCACACCCGGCCACCCGCTCACACGCACGCCTGGCCCTGTCCCTGTCCTCCTGCCTGTGTGAGGCTGAGTCCGTTGCACACATGCGCAGTAGCAAAAAGCACAGACCCAGCTACACAGAGACAACAGTCCCTGCTGTACGCAGGGACAGTTGCCTATTATTATATAGGATGCATCCTGTATGTATTTGGAGAGTTTACCCTGTCTAATTCCTCCTTGTCTGTGTCTAATCACAAGTTGTAATTTGATCTCTCCCCTGTGTCCCATGACTGCCATGGCGGATAAGGCAGATAAGCTCATTTGAAAGCACAGGATGTTAACGTGTCTCCATCCTTGAAAGCAGGAATTAGAAAAAATGCAGAGCGTTTTCGCTGTTTTTTCAGCGCCGACTATTTGTAAAATTGCACTTGTGCAATGAATCTTTATGGGACTGTTGATATCTGCATGATTCATCGCTTTTGAAAAGCACGCAGGTAAGCACCGGGAGGGGGAAAAAATTGAACCCCCCAAAAAAAACACAAAACGTGGCCATCAGCGATTTTGATTTTAGATGTGAACAAAGCCTTATTGCAGGATTTGTATCCGCTGTAACAAAGAAATGTTTTTCTTTAAAGGTTATTATGCTGTTGTGTATATTTTAGAGCAGAGAGGAAGTTCTGAATTCAGGTCCACTTAACGTTGGGACGAGATTGGTACTTTGTAGAGAGAGGGGTCATTTTCCAACTCCTATTGCAAGGTATTTCCAAGCTTTGAATTTCAAGTGAATTGGCATTGGCCAGGGGGTGAAGCAGCATTTTCACTGACTCACTGATCATTTTTAGTAAATAAATAAAATAGATCCAGAAGAAAAGCAATCATCATAAGCCCTCCCATCACAGGGGCTAACTTCCATTCAATCCCTAGGCACTCTTTATTCTAAATATGAAGGGGATCATAATGACTCCCTTTACCTATTTATCTGAGAGGGACAGGCATCAAAGTGTCTTTTTATTAAATGTGGTTCCCAGACTCCACCATAAGCCCCCTCTAGTAGAGAATGCCATAGGTAAGGGGTAGTTACTCCCACTTCCCCAAGCACAATGTGTGGATGGATCCCTTATACTTGACATATAAAAGGGGGCTTTTCAAACAAGTAGAAACATTTCTGTCCATATTGCGGCCTATGGTGGTTGCCCAATTAAGCCATTCTGGCAATATCAGGGGATAAGGGGATAAGGAGTAACGATGGCCCAAACCTCCGATTTTCGGTTCACGAACTTCTGCGAAAGTTCGGTTCGCACGATCTTTCGCGAACCGCAATAGACTTCAATGGGGAGGCAAACTTTGAAAACTAGAAACATTTATACTGGCCACAAAAGTGATAGAAAAGATGTTTCAAGGAGTCTAACACCTGGAGAGGGGCATGGGTGAGTGGGATAGACGCCAAAAGTCCCAGGGAAAAATCTGGATTGGACACAAAGCAGCGTTTTAAGGGCAGATATCACATTGCATGCTAAATTGCAGGTCTAAAGTGTTTTAAAACATCTTGCATGTGTATACACCAATCAGGGAGTGTAATTAGAGTACTTCTTCACACTGACACACCAAACTCACTGTGTATCGCACCGCAAACAGCTGTTTGTGTAGTGATGGCCGTGCTGGACTAGTGCGCACAATGGCGAGAGTGCCGTGGCGGTTTTCCAGCCCATATGGTCGGCAAGCTGTGGTAGCTCAATGATAGAACAACAGTGACTGTCCAGCTGATCAAAGTTGGTCTGTCCACAATGAAGCACCGACCTTATTATATATATATTATATTTTATGCAAGCCCCTTCACCGCGGCAAGGTAATGATCACGAAGGGGAATTGGCACATGTACATGCCTTTTGTTTTGTTGTTGCAGCTGCAGCCAGAAAAATTAGGCAGGCATGTACACGCACCAAAAAAATTATTATAGCCTTAAAGAGGAACTGTCGTGAAAATCTTAAAATTTAAAACATATACAAATAATAATTACATTTCTCCCAGAGTAAAATGAGCCATAAATTACTTTTCTCCTATGTTGCTGTCACTCACAGTAGGTAGTATAAATCTGACATTACTGACAGGTTTTGGGCTAGTCCATCTCTTCATGGGGGATTCTCAGCATGGCCTTTATTCTTTATAAAGACACTCCCTGAAAAAGATTTCTACAAAGATGCTGGTCAGCCTCCCTGCTCGCTGTACACTATTTTGGCAGTTGGACAGGGCACTGCCATTCACTAAGTGCTTTTAAAAATAAAGAAAACCTTGAGAACCCCCCTATGATAAGATGGGCTAGTCCAAAATCTGTCGGTAATGACAGATTTTGACTTGTTACTGTAAGTGACAGGAACATAGGAGAAAAGCAATTTATGGCTCATTTTACTCTGGGAGAAATGTACTTCTTATTTGTATGTGTTTTAAATTTTAAGATTTTTGTGACAGTTCCTCTTTAAAGATTCAGGAATCCACCTGGAGTCCTGGACCCTGTTGGTGGTGGCGGAGAAGGCAGTCAAGTGGCATGCGGGAAGAGATGCTGTGTGGGGACCGACTTAGTCTTGGGCCGGGCAGTAGCCCTCCGGGATCCATGCCTCATTCATTTTGATAAAGGTGAGGTACTGAACACTTTTGTGACTTAGGCGACTTCTCTTCTCAGTGACAATGCCTCCAGCTGCACTGAAGGTCCTTTCTGACAGGACGCTTGAGGCAGGGCAAGACAGAAGCTGGATGGCAAATTGGGACAGCTCTGGCCACAGGTCAAGCCTGCGCACCCAGTAGTCCAAGGGTTCATCACTGCTCAGTGTATACATCCACACTTAAGGCAAGGAAGTCGGCTACCTGCCGGTCCAGGCATTGGTGGAGGGTGGATCCGGAAGGGCTAAGGCGAGGCGTTGGACTAAAGAATGTCCACATGTCCAACATCACCATGAGATTGCTGGAGCATCCTGTCCTTGCCTGCGTGGACATGGGAGAAGGATTACTGGCAGTGGTACTTTTATTGCGTTGTGCTGTGACATCACCCTTAAACACATTGTAAAGCATAGTTGCCAGCTTGTTCTGCAAGTGCTGCATCCTTTCTGCCTTCTGGTGAGTTGGTAACATGTCCGCCACTTTGTGCCTATACCGAGGGTCTAGTAGCGTGGCCACCCAGTACAGCTCATTCTCCTCAGGTGTTTTTATACGGGGGTCCCTCAACACACTGGACAGCATGAAAGACGCCATCTGCACAATGTTGGATCCAGGCGTACTATCCATCTCCTCTTGCTCTTCCTCAGTGACGTCAGGTAAGTCCTCTTCCTCCCCCCAGCCACAAACAATACCACGGGAACGTTGAGCAGCACAAGCCCCCTGCGATGCCTGCTGAGGTTGTTCTTCTGCCGCTGCCTCCTCCTCCAAAGAAACACCTTCCTCATCATTTGAGTCTGACTACTCTTCCCCACACGACTCTTCCTCCTCCTCCCCACTCTGTGGTGCCGCAGGTGTTGAGGACACATCTGGTTCTGTTCAGAATTGATCCCACAACAGTTCCTCCTGTAACTGTTCCTGTTCACGCTCCTCCACAGCTTGATCCACCACTCTTCGCACGGCACGCTCCAGGAAGTAAGCGTACGGGTTCAAGTCACTGATGGTGCCTTCACTGCAACTCACCAGGTTGGTCACCACCTCAAACGGCCGCATGAGCCTGCATGCATTTCGCATGAGTGTCCAGTAGTGATGGGCGAACAGTGTTCGCCACTGTTCGGGTTCGCCCGGATTTTGGCCTGTTCGGGTTCGGTTCGGCACCCCCCCGAACACCTCATGGTGTTCGGGAGGGTGTTCGGGCACGCTGCCCGAACCCGAACAGGCCTTCTTTGTTCGGCCGAACACAGCCATGTCCAGCCAAACATAGCCCCCTATAGGGTCCCAGCATAAAGGGAGAGCATGCTCCGAGCGCGGGGGGGGGGGGTGTCGGAAATGCCCCCACCCCTCCCCGCTAAGCTCTCCCTTTTGCCGGTTCCCTATAATGTTAAATTTAAGCCCCCCAAAAGTACCTGAGGAGGAGGGCAGGAAGCGGGCAGCCGGAGATGCTAGGCGCTAGTACCATCTGGTACTTCCGCCCTCTCTTGACGCACTTCCTGTTTACATTTGAAGTTGCGTCAAGAGAGCGCAGAAGTACCGCGATGATGCGTACGAGGGTACGTGTCATCATGTAGATGATGCGTACCCTCGTTCGCGTCATTGCGGTATTTCTGCGCTCTCTTGATGCGACTTCAAATGTAAACAGGAAGTGTGTCAAGAGAGGGCGGAAGTACCAGATGGTACTAGCGCCTAGCATCTCTGGCTGCCCGCTTCCTGCCCTCCTCCTTAGGTACTTTTGGGGGGCTTAAATTTAACATTATAGGGAACCGGCAAAAGGGAGAGCTTAGCGGGGAGGGGTGGGGGGCATTTCCGACCCCCCCCCCGCGCTCGGGGCATGCTCTCCCTTTATGCTGGGACCCTATAGGGGCCCCAAAGGAACATGTTCGGGTTGGGTTCGGGGTTCGGCTCAAACATGCCGAACATCAGGGGCATGTTCGGCCGAACTACACCGAACCCGAACATCCAGATGTTCGCCCAACACTAGTGTCCAGTTGTTGGGCCAGAACAGAACATACCCATCTCCCCAGATTGTGTCCTTCTACTGTAATTGTAGAGGTACTGGGTGACGGCTTTCTCTGGTTCTAGCAGGCGAGAGAACATAAGGAGGGTCGAATTCCAGTGAGTCGGGCTATCGCAAATGAGGCGTCTCACCGGCAACTTGATTCTTCGCTGAATCTCGGCAAAGTGTGCCATGGCCGTGTAAGCCCACCTGAAATGCCCACACAACTTCCTGGCCTGCTTCAGGATGTCCTCTATGCCTGGGTACTTTGACACAAATCTTTGAATGACTAGATTCAGCACAGGTGCCATGCAGGGTACATGTGTCAGCTTTCCCAAATTCAAAGCGGAAATGAGATTGCAGCTATTGTCACACACCACGTTGCCGATCTCCAGCTGGTGCAGGGTCTGCCACTGATCCACCCATTTGTTAAGAGCAGCCAGGAGAGCTGCTCAAGTGTGACTCTCTGCTTTGAGGCAAGACATGTCTAAGATGGTGTGACACCGTCATACCTGGCATGCAGCATAGGCCCTGAGGAGCTCGGGCTGTGTAGCTGGAGAGGAGATCGCAGCACCAGTAGAGTTGAACTGCCACTCAGCCAAGGAGGAGGAGGAGGACGACGACGACAGCGAAGAGGATGTAGCAGGAGGAGAGGAGGTGGCAGGAGGCCTGCCTGCAAGCCGTGGAGGTGTCACAAGTTGGTCCGCTGCACAGCCACGTACTCCCTGCTTGCCATCGGTCACCAGGTTGACAAAATAGGCTGTGTAAGTAATGTACCTGCCCTGACCGTGCTTGGCAGTCCCGGCATCCGTGGTCAGGTGGACCCTTTACCCAACGCTGTGTGCCCGAGATGACACCACTTGCCTCTCAACTTCACGGTACAATTTGGATATCACCTTTTTAGAAAAATAATTGTGGCCTGGCACCTTCCACAGCGGTGTCCCAATGGCCACAAATTTACGAAAGGCCTCAGAGTCCACCAGCTGGTGTGGTAACAGCTGGCGAGCTAACAGTTCCGCCAAGCCAGCTGTCAAATGGCAGGCAAGGGGGTAACTGGCAGAAATTGGCTTCTTCCACTCAAAGATTTCCTTCACAGACACCTGGCTGCTGTGGGCAGAGGAGCAGGAACCGCTCAAGGTCAGAGGCGGAGTGGAGGAGGATGGCTGTGAAGGTGCAAGGGAGAAAGCGGCTGAAGATGATGCACCTGAAGGAGGAAGAGGAGAAGGAGGGTGGCTTTTCTTTTATGTGCTGCTTTTGCTCAGGTGCTCTTCCCATTGCAGTTTGTGCCTTTTCTCCATCCCTACGTGGGTGTTGACCTTTCCACGGCTCAATTTTTTTGAGGCTGAGAGAACAGATGGCATTGCTCTGATCTGAGGCAGACACATTAAAAAATTTCCAAACCGCCGAGCCCCTCTGGGGTGATGGCACTATGGTGGCATCAGCAGCTGACGTTGAAGGACATGTTGGCTGGCTGTACATAGGTGGCAATACATGGCGCCGGACACTGCCACCAGCTGTTTCTGACGACGAGCTCCCCCTGCTTCTTTCAGGAACTCGTCTCCTCCTACTCCTCTCTGACTCCCCCTCTGAACTGTCCCCCTGTTCATCTCCTCTATTGGGAACATACGTGGCATCCGTATCATCGTCATCATCATAATCATCCTGCCCAGCTTCGCTTGCACAGAAGGTACTTTATCATCCTCCTCCTCACACGTTACGTCCATAGTGTCGCCTAACTCAGACATATGAGGTGGTGTAACTTGCTTAGCGCCTTCATCTGGTTGTAACAATAATGGCTGTGCATCAGTGATTTCCCCACCAAATAACTCCTGCGAACTGTCAAATGTAGTGGATGTGGTACTTGTAGTAGTGATGGTGGCTGCAGAAGATGAGATGTTCTGTGTTAAATAGTCAACCACATCCCGACAATCTTGGGAGTTGATGGGATGTGCCTGTACTTTGTACTTTGGTCCAGGGCTGCACGAAATCACATCAGCACGATCTCGCACAGACCTGCTGGGTGGTCTTCCTCTGGCTCTGCCTCCACCTGATTTGTCTGTTTTGTCCATCTCGGGGGGGATGAAGTGAAAGGTATGCACTGACTTGACTAATACAATGTGCAGTCACACAGGTGCAGTTAACAGGTATGCACGGAGTGGTATATCACACTACGTGTGCTCACGTAGGTAGGTGGGTGCACTGAAGTGAACAACAGGTAGTAGGTATATGCAGTGATGGGTAATACAATGTGCACCTGTCACACACAGACAGGTACCGGACAGGCACAGTGACACTGCGTGTGCTCACGTAGGTAGGTGGGTGCACTGTGAACAACAGGTAGGTATATGCAGTGATGGGTATTATAATGTGCACCTGTCACACACAGAAAGGTACCGCACAGGCACAGCGACACTGCGTGTGCTCACGTAGGTAGGTGGGTGCACTGTGAACAACAGGTAGGTATATGCAGTGATGGGTATTATAATGTGCATCTGTCACACACAGACAGGTACCAGACAGGCTCAGTGACACTGCGTGCGCTCACGTAGGTAGGTGGGTGCACTGAAGTGAACAACAGGTAGTAGGTAATTATATGCAGTGATGGGTATTACAATGTGCACCTGTCACACACAGAAAGGTACTGAACAGGCACGGTGACACTGCGTGCGCTCATGTAGGTACGTGGGTGCACTGACTGAAGTGAACAACAGGTAGGTATATGCAGTGATGGGTATTACAATATGCACCTGTCACACACACACAGGTAGTCACTGAATGTGCTGGGCCTGGCAGTGGAGCACACACAGTAGGAATTACCAAGGCTGTCTATGTAACACAAGTGTCAGTGGGACACACACACACACACACACAAAAATAGATCACAAGAACAAGATTAGCTCTCAAAAGAGCTGTTGAGGGGTGCTTTTTTAGCAATAAGAATCAGCAAGGAGCAAGCTAAGAAGCCTACAAGAGCCTAACTAAGCTTTCCCTATAGCTGTCTATGCAACAGCTCTCCGTTCTCTAATTAATGCAGGCACACGAGTGAGTCCAAAGCCTGACGCTGTCTGCCTTTTATAAGGGGGGAGTGGCTCCAGGAGGGAGTGTAGCCGGATTGGCTACAATGTGCCTGCTGACTGTGATGTAGAGTGTCAAAGTTGACCCTCATGATGCTTAGAGATGGCCCGAACGGTTCGCCGGCAAACGGTTCCCGGCGAACTTCCGTGGTTCGCGATCGCGGCAAACCGAGAACTTTTCCAGAAGTTCGGTTCGCCCCCATAGTGCATGATGAGGGTCAACTTTGAACCTCTACATCACAGTCAGCAGGCACATTGTAGCCAATTAGGCTACACTCCCTCCTGGAGCCCCCCCCCCCATAGGCCTAAAACCCACTGAAATCCGCAAACGCAAAACGCAACCGCTAGCGTTTTGTCTGAGCGGTTTGCAAGCGGATTCATGCGCGTTTTCGGTCGTGTTTTGCAACAGTGTATTTTTTTGCTCAGCGGTTGTGTAGCGTTTTGCGTTTCGCGTTTTTATCCTGATTGGTCCTGTGAATTATTTTTAATTTTGTTACAGTGTGCTGAACCGCAAAACGCTAGCAAAACCACTCAGTTTAGGTTTTGCTGAGCGTTTCTGCTAGCGTTTCAATACTTTACATTGAAGCGCTAACGCTCCCAAAATGCTGCAGGTCCTGTGGAAGTTGCCCCATCCATTAACATCAGCTGAGCATTTTGGCAAAACGCTACCGTATCGCAGCGCTGCCAAAATGCTCAAAAAACCGCTCTTGTGGGTTCCAGCCCATAAAAGGCAGGCAGCATCAGGCAGTGGACTCACTCATGTGCCTGCAGCAATTAGTGAAGGGATAGCTGCTGCAGACTCTCATAGGGAAAGCTTAGTTCGGCTATTGTAGGCTTGTTAGCTTGCTCCTGGCTGATTGTTATTGCTAAAAAAGCACCTCTCAACAGCTCCTTTGAGAGCTAATCTTGTTCTTGTGATCTATTTTTTTTGTGTGTGGCCCACTTGCATTATACACAGCCATGTCAGTCAGTGTCACTGTGCCTGTCTGTGTGTGACAGGTGCACATGTAATACCCATAACTGCATATACCTACTACCTGTTGTTCACTTCAGTGCACCCACCTACCTACGTGAGCGCACGCTGTGATATACCACCTGTTAACTACACCTGTGTGACTGACTGCACATTGTATTAGTCAAGTCAGTGCATACCTTTCACTTTATCTCCCCCCAATATGGACAAAACAAAAGGCAGAGGCAGGCCACCTGGCAGGTCTGTTCGAGGTTGCGCTGTCGTGATTTTGTGTGGCCCACGGCCAAAGTACAGTGTTCAGAAGAAGGCACATGCCATCAACCCCCAATATTGTCAGGACGTAGTTGAATATTTAACACAGAACACCTCATCTTTCTCAGCTTCCACACGGAAGCGTGACATATCTTCTTCCTCTTGCTCTGATTCTGGCACCCCACTTAACACTCAGTTGGCCGCCACCAGTGGCCACCACCAAAGTGCCATCATCTCAGGGCTCAGCGGTGTGGGCATTTTTTTGTGAGTCTGCCTCAGATGAGAGCAATGCCATCTGTACTCTCTGTCACCAAAAATTGAGCCGTGGAAAGACCAAGACCCGCGTAGGGACAACTACCTTATGAAGGCACATGATTACAAAGCACAAGCTGCAATGGGATGACCACCTGAGGGAAAGCAGCACACAAAAGCAAATCCACACCGCAGTGGGAGATATGCAATTATTTCTCAAAAAAGGCGATACCCAAACTGTACCGTGATGTTGAAAGGCAAGTGGTGTAATCTCTGGCACACAGCGTTGGGTCAAGGGACCATCTGACCACGTGGTCTGCAAAGCACGGTCAGGCCTGCCCGAAGACTAAGTCAGTCCCAAAACACAGCATCTCTGCCTGCATGCCGTGTGACTGCCTGCCCCAAGACTAAGTCGCTCCCCACACAGCAGCTCTGCCTGAAGGCCGCTTGACTGCCTTCTCCGCCACCACCAACAGGGTCCAGGACTCCAGGCGGATTCCTGAATTTCAAAGGCCTTTGCTAGCAGTGGCCGCTATAATAATTTTTCTGGTGCATGTACATGCCTGCCTAATTTTTCTGGCTGCACTACGGCTGCAACAACAAAACAAAAGGCATGTACATGTTCCAATTCCCCTTCACGATCATTACCTTGCCGCGGTGAAGGGCTTGCGCAAACAATGAAGGAATGACCGCCGGCTATATGAGTGTCTCGGGGGGGGGGGGGGGGGCACACCCAAGATAATAAGGTTGTTGCTTTATTGTGGACAGACCAAATTTGATCAGCTGGACAGTCACTGTTCTGTCATTCAGCTACCTCAGCCCGGCGACCATATGGGCTTGAAAACTGCCACGGCCTGCACTCTGGCAATGGTGCGCACCAGTCCAGCATGGCCGTCACTACATAAACAGCTGTTTGTGGTACGTTACACAGTGAGTTTTAATTACACTCCCTGATTGATGTATACACATGCAAGATGTTTTAAAGCACTTTAGGCCTGCAATTAAGCATTCAATGTGATTTTTGCCCTTAATACGCTGCTTTGCGTCCAATCCAGATTTTTCCCTGGGACTTTTGGCGCCTATCCCACTGCGTCATGCCCCCCTTCAGATGTTAGACCCCTTGAAACATCTTTTCCATCGCTGTTGTGGCCAGCATAAATGTTTCTAGTTTTCCAAGCTCGATTCCCCATTGAAGTCTATTGCGGTTTGCGAACGTTTGCGCAAACTGAACTTTCGCGGGAGGTTCACGAACCCGGTTCACGAACCGAAAATCGGAGGTTGGGGCCCTCTCTAATGATGCACTATGGGGGCGAACCGAACTTCCGGAAAAGTTTGCGGTTCTCAATGATCGCGAACCCTGGAAGTTCGCCGTTTTCCACAAACTGTTCGGGCCATCTCTAATAAGGAGGTTTGGGGAGGAGCCTATGTCTTTTTATGTGAAAATAAAAATACAAATGTGTACTCATTTCAACTCATGGTGGCTGCTATTGTTATATAGCACCTTGATGGCTGTTGGGGCGAAATCAAAATTTTGCTGGGAGCCCCATGATTCCTAGTTGCCCTTGAGCAAACCACTATACTTTTCCCTCTTAATTTCAGTGGTTTTATATTTTGGAACATTTTGAAACCAGGAAACAGACAATTTATAGGAAAAGAGTGTAAACAGCAACAATTTTTGTATATCATTTCTTGAGCTGAAATGTGATATTATTTATAGATAGTATTAAATGTTATTCTAAGTTTTTGCTTAAATTAAAGTTTTGACTATGTATTGGAATTTGGACATTTGCGGTCCACTCAGAATGATCATTTAATCTGCCTGGTAAATAATTTCATGGATGCAGTCTGGTCTCTGTAACACATCATACAGCTGTATAAAAAGAGGACTTTTGCCGATCATGATAAATAAGTAGACATTTCATTATTTGAGGCAATGGTATAGATCAGAGCTTCTCAACCCTATCCTCAAGGCCCGCCACCAGTACATAGTTACATAGTTATTTTGGTTGAAAAAAGACATACGTCCATCGAGTTCAACCAGTACAAAGTACAATTCCAGCCCGTCCCCCACATACCCCTGTTGATCCAGAGGAAGGCGAAAAAACCCCCACAAGGCATGGTCCAATTAGCCCCAAAAGGGAAAAATTCCTTCCTGACTCCAGATGGCAATCAGATAAAATCCCTGGATCAACATCATTAGGCATAACCTAGTAATTGTAGCCATGGATGTCTTTCAACGCAAGGAAAGCATCTAAGCCCCCTTTAAATGCAGGTATAGAGTTTGCCATAACGACTTCCTGTGGCAATGCATTCCACATCTTAATCACTCTTACCGTAAAGAACCCTTTCCTAAATAAATGGCTAAAACGTTTTTCCTCCATGCGCAGCTCATGTCCTCTAGTCCTTTGAGAAGGCCTAGGGACAAAAAGCTCATCCGCCAAGCTATTATATTGCCCTCTGATGTATTTATACATGTTAATTAGATCTCCTCTAAGGCTTCTTTTCTCTAGACTAAATAAACCCAGTTTATCTAACCTTTCTTGGTAAGCGAGACCTTCCATCCCACGTATCAATTTTGTAGCTCGTCTCTGCACCTGCTCTAAAACTGCAATATCTTTTTTGTAATGTGGTACCCAGAACTGAATTCCATATTCCAGATGTGGCCTTACTAGAGAGTTAAACAGGGGCAATATTATGTTAGCATCTCGAGTTTTTATTTCCCTTTTAATGCATCCCAAAATTTTGTTCGCTTTAGCTGCAGCGGCTTGGCATTGAGTACGATTATTTAACTTGTTGTCGATGAGTACTCCTAAGTCCTTCTCCAAGTATGATGTTCCCAACTGTATCCCATTTATTTTGTATGGTGCTAGACCATTGGTACGACCAAAATGCATGACTTTACATTTGTCAACATTGAATTTCATCTGCCATGTATGTGCCCATATAGCCATCCTATCCAGATCCTGTTGCAATATGACACTATCTTCCTGAGAATTGATGATTCTGCACAATTTTGTATCATCTGCAAAAATAGCAACATTGCTCACTACTGCATCTACTAGGTCATTAATAAATAAATTGAAGAGCACTGGACCCAGTACAGACCCCTGTGGGACCCCACTGCTAACAGTCTCCCATTTTGAGTATGATCCATTGACCACAACTCTTTGTTTTCTGTCCATTAACCAGTTCCCTATCCATGCACACAAACTCTTCCCCAGTCCTTGCATCCTCAACTTTTGCACCAGACTTCTGTGGGGAACAGTGTCGAAGGCCTTTGCAAAGTCCAAGTATATCACATCTACAGCATTCCCAATATCCATATTAGCATTCACTACCTCATAAAAGCTGAGCATGTTAGTCAAACAGGACCTGTCTTTAGTAAACCCATGTTGATGCTGAGAAATAAGATTATTTTCTACTATGAAGTCATGTATAGTATCTCTTAGTAACCCCTCAAATAGTTTGCATACAACTGATGTTAAGCTTACAGGTCTATAATTTCCTGGATCAGATTTTTTGCCCTTCTTAAATAATGGGAAAACGTGGGCTGTACGCCAATCCACTGGGACTCTGCTAGTTGCAAGAGAGTCACAAAAGATAAGATAAAGGGGCTTAGCTATAACTGAACTTAATTCTCTTAGGACCCGAGGATGCATTCCATCCGGGCCAGGTGCCTTGTCTATTTTTAATTTATTTATTGCAGAAAACCACAAACATGCATAGGTGGAGTAATCAGTGTCTCAGTAGAGCTTAACTACCTCTGTAGATTTCCACAAAACATGCACTGTTGGTGGGCCTTGAGGACAGGGTTGGGGAACACTGGATAGATAATTTGCTCTGTGATTATGATCTCAGAAGTCAGGATCTTGATTGTATTCCTACTCTCACAGGGAATGCAATGGCTACTGTGTACCTAGCCTAATACTGTATATGATCTACTGTACTGTACTCCACTTACTGTGTTATTTATGGAAGAGGCTCCCAGTCACTGCAACAAGAATGGAGGGTGTATGTGGGTCTAGTGCATGTAGGTGTAAGCACCATTCAGCACTGACACCTGATATTATAGCCAGGTAATGTTTAACCACTTAAGGACCGGGCTGTCTGCAGAGTATCTGTGCTGCGTGGGCTCTCCAGTCCGCAGCACAGATCGTCATTACAGCAGGGCGATCAGACCACCCCCCTTTTTCCTCTATCAGCCTATCAAATGACGGCGATCCCTGGCCAATCAGAGGCCAGGGATCGCTGATCTAAGTCACGGCGCTGCTGCGCAGCAGCGCCGTATTGATGTAAACAGCGGGGATTTCTTCCCCGCTCGTTTACATTATGCATGCGACCCGCGATCGGCGGCTCGCACACTGTTCACGGAGACAGTCTCCATGAACTGGCATGGAAAGGCCACTCGAACGAGCGGCCGTTTCAATGCAAAACCACAAACGACCAGGCACCGCCTATCAGCGTTAGCTGGTCGTTAAGTGGTTAATATGATTAGGGACCACTGCTGGCCTCTGTGTAATTAACACATGTGGAAGGGCTGGGGTGTGCATCCTGGATAGTAGTTCCAATATGTTTTTTAGTTTACTACAAAGGTTTGCCTATGGCTATGGTAGAGATTAGATTGTGACTTTGTAATGCCTGGCAGATTTCTCCCCTTCCTTCAGCATCTATACCCCAAACTAATACCACGCTCTTCACCTATACACCTGTGAACAGGAGGCCAGTGCGCCTACCCGACTACGGTTACCTTGGGGGCTCTTCACCTATACGCCAAGCCCCCACGTGAACAGGAGGCCAGTGCGCCTACCCAACTACAGTTACGCTGCTGGACTTCAGCGTGCAAGGTATAGAGGCTGAGGCCGGAAAGACAGGAATACCACCACAGCCCACAAAGCAAGACTATGAGGCTGGGTAATATCACGTAATAGTGCGGAATGCACCCATGGAGGATATAACACAGGTCACAGCAGGAGCTATGAACTAGAGATCAAGATTGTTCAGAGAGACTGCAGCTCTGAGCTTCCGATTACTGCCACAATAGACAAGAAACAATGGTTGCTCAGCGCAACCGCAGCGCTGAGCATATGATGTCCACCACACCGAGTTAACAAGGAAAGACAAAAGACAGACAAAAGGAATCATTGCCAATCTAATTGCTGCCCCAGCGATAGCAAACATCCACACAGGAACAGACTAGACAGACAGGAAGGAGTGTAACTAATAGCTATAGCTTGATGAAACAGAGATTGCAGTCTCTGAGAAACGTCACATTTTAAAGGATACCTGAAGTGCCATGTGACATGATAAAATAGACATGTGTATGTACATGGCCTATCACACAAATAACTATGCTGTGTTTATTTTTTTTTCCTTCTTTGCCTTAAAGAGTTTAACCACTTGAGGACCACAGTCTTTTCGCCCCTTAAGGACCAGGCACTTTTTTCCCATTCAGACCACTGCAGCTTTCACGGTTTATTGCTCAGTCATACAACCTACTACCTAAATGAATTTTACCTCCTTTTCTTGTCACTAATACAGCTTTCTTTTGGTGCTATTTGATTGCTGCTGCGAGTTTTACTTTTTATTATATTCATCAAAAAATACATGAATTTTGTCAAAAAAATCACTTTCAGTGCTGACATTTTTCAAATAAAGTAAAATTTCCTATACATTTGAGCGCAAAAGTTATTCTGCTACATGTCTTTGATAAAAAAAAAAAAACATTCAGTGTATATTTATTGGATTGGGTAAAAGTTATAGCGTTTACAAACTATGGTGCCAAAAGTGAATTTTCCCATTTTGAAGCATCTGTGCCTTTTCTAACCACCTGTCATGTTTCATGAGGTGCTAAAATTCCAGGATAGTATAAATGACCCCATTTTGGAAAGAAGACATCCCAAAATATTCAGTGAGAGGCATGGTGAGTTCATATAAGATTTTATTTTTTGTCACAAGTTAGCGGAAAATGACACTTTGTGACAAAAAAAAAAACAAAAAAAAAAGTTTCCATTTCTTCTAACTTGCGACAAAAAAAAAAATGAAATCTGCCACGGACTCACTATGCTCCTCTCTGAATACCTTGAAGTGTCTACTTTCCAAAATGGGGTCATTTGTGGGGTGTGTTCACTGTCCTGGCATTTTGGGGGGGCCTAATTGTAAGCACCCCTGTAAAGCCTAAAGATGCTCATTGGACTTTGGGCCCCTTAGCGCAGTTAGGCTGCAAAAAAGTGCCACACATGTGGTATTGCCGTACTCAGGAGAAGTAGTATAATGTGTTTTGGGGTGTATTTTTACACATACCCATGCTGGGTGGGAGAAATATCTCCGTAAATGACAATTTTTTATTTTTTTTACACACAATTGTCTATTCACAGAGATATTTCTCCCACTCAGCATGGGTATGTGTAAAAATACACCCCAAAACACATTATACTACTTCTCCTGAGTACGGCGATACCACATGTGTGGCACTTTTCTGCACCCTAACTGCGCTAAGGGGCCCAAAGTCCAATGAGTACCTTTAGGATTTCACAGGTCATTTTGCGACATTTGGTTTTTAAGACTACTCCTCACGGTTTAGGGCCCCTAAAATGCCAGGGTAGTATAGGAACCCCACAAATGACCCCATTTTAGAAAGAAGACACCCCAAGGTATTCCGTTAGGAGTATGGTGAGTTCATAGAAGATTTTTTTTTTTTTGTCTCAAGTTAGCGGAAATTGATTTTAATTGTGTTTTTTCACAAAGTGTCATTTTCCGCTAACTTGTGACAAAAAATAAAATCTTCTATGAACTCACCATACTCCTAACGGAATACCTTTGGGTGTTTTCTTTCTAAAATGGGGTAATTTGTGGGGTTCCTATACTGCCCTGGCATTTTAGGGGCCCTAAACCATGAGGAGTAGTCTTGAAACCAAATGTCGCAAAATGACCTGTGAAATCCTAAAGGTACTCATTGGACTTTGGGCCCCTTAGCGCTGTTAGGGTGCAAAAAAGTGCCACACATGTAGTACCTCCGTACTCAGGAGAAGTAGTATAATGTGTTTTGTGGTGTATTTTTGCACATACAGATGCTGGGTGGGAGAAATATCTCTGTAAATGACAATTGTTTGATTTTTTTTACACACAATTGTCCATTTACAGAGAGATTTCTCCCACCCAGCATGGGTATGTATAAAAATACACCCCAAAACACATTATACTACTTCTTCTGAGTACGGCGATACCACATGTGTGACACTTTTTTGCAACCTGGGTGCGCTAAGGGGCCTAACGTCCTATTCACAGGTCATTTTGGGGCATTTGTTTCTAGACTACTCCTCACGGTTTTGGGCCCCTAAAATGCCAGGGCAGTATAGGAACCCCACAAGTGACCCCATTTTAGAAAGAAGACACCCCAAGGTATTCCGTTAGGTGTATGGTGAGTTCATAGAAGATTTTATTTTTTGTCACAAGTTAGTGAAAAATGACACTTTGTGAAAAAAACAATAAAAATCAATTTCCGCTAACTGTTGACAAAAAATAAAATCTTCTATGAACTCGTCATACACCTAACAGAATACCTTGGGGTGTCTTCTTTCTAAAATTGAGTCACTTGTGGGGTTCCTATACTGCCCTGGCATTTTACGGGCCCAAAACCGTGAGTAGTCTGGAAACCAAATTTCTCAAAATGACTGTTCAGGGGTATAAGCATCTGCAAATTTTGATGACAGGTGGTCTATGAGGGGGCAAATTTTGTGGAACCGGTCATAAGCAGGGTGGCCTCTTAGATGACAGGTTGTATTGGGCCTGATCTGATGGCTAGTAGTGCTAGGGGGGTGACAGGAGGTGATTGATGGGTGTCTCAGGGGGTGGTTAGAGGGGAAAATAGATGCAATCAATGCATTGTGGAGGTGATCGGAAGGGGGTCTGAGGGGGGTCTGAGGGTTTGGCCGAGTAATCAAGAGCCCACACGGGGCAAATTAGGGCCTGATCTGATGGGTAGGTGTGCTAGGGGGTTGACAGGTGGTGACAGGAGGTGATTGATGGGTGTCTCAAGGTGTGATTAGAGGGGGGAAATAGATGCAAGCAATGCACTGGCGAGGTGATCAGGGCTGGGGTCTGAGGGCGTTCTGAGGGTGTGGGCGGGTGATTGGGTGCCCTAGGGGCAGATAGGGGTCTAATCTGATGGGTATCAGTGACAGGGGCTGATTGATTGGTGATCAGTGGGTGATTAGATGGCAGAACAGATGTAAACAATGCACTTTGGAGGTGATCTGAGGGTAGGTCTGGGGCAATCTGATGGTGTGGGTGGGTGATCAGATTGCCCGCAAGGGGCAGGTTAGGGGCTGATTGATGGGTGGCAGTGACAGGGGGTGATTGATAGGTGATTGACAGGTGATCAGTGGGTTATTACAGGGAAGAACAGATGTAAATAATGCACTGGTGAATTGATAAGGGGGGTCTGAGGGCAATCTGAGCATGTGGGGCGGGTGATTGGGTGCCCGCAAGGGGCAGATTAGGGTCTAATCTGATGGGTAACAGTGACAGGTGGTGATAGGGGGTGATTGATGGGTAATTAGTGGGTGTTTAGGGTAGAGAACAGATGTAAACACTGCACTTGGGAGGTGATCTGATGTCGGATCTGCGGGCGATCTATTGGTGTGGGTGGGTGATCAGATTGCCCGCAAGGGGCAGGTTAGAGGCTGATTGATGGGTGGCAGTGACAGGGGGTGATTGATGGGTGGCAGTGACAGGGAGTGATTGACAGGTGATTGACAGGTGATCAGTGGGTTATTACAGGGAAGAACGGATGTAAATAATGCACTGGCGAATTGATAAGGGGGGGGGGGGGTATGAGGGCAATCTGAGCATGTGGGCGGGTGACTGGGTGCCCGCAAGGGGCAGATTAAGGTCTAATCTGATGGGTAACAGTGACAGGTGGTGATAGGGGGTGATTGATGGGTGATTGATGGGTAATTAGTGGGTGTTTAGAGTAGAGAACAGATGTAAACACTGCACTTGGGAGGTGATCTGATGTCGGATCTGCGGGCGATCTATTGGTGTGGGTGGGTGATCAGATTGCCCGCAAGGGGGCAGGTTAGGGGCTGATTGATGGGTGGCTGTGACAGGGGGTGATTGATGGGTGATTGACAGGTGATTGACAGGTGATTGACAGGTGATTGGCAGGTGATCAGGGGGGATAGAGACATACAATACACATGGGGGGGGGGGGTCTGTGGAGAATTTGAGGGGGGGGGTGATCAGGAGGGAGCAGGGGGCAGTTTAGGGTTACAAAAAAAAATAGCGTTGACAGAAAGTGACAGGGAGTGATTGATGGGTGATTAGGGGGGTGATTGGGTGCTAACTGTGGTCTGGGGGGTGGGCAGGGGGGGTCTGAGGGGTGCTGTGGGCGATCAGGGGGCAGGGGGGGGCAAATCAGTGTGCTTGGGTGCAGACTAGGGTGGCTGCAGCCTGCCCTGGTGGTCCCTCGGACACTGGGACCACCAGGGCAGGAGGCAGCCAGTATAATAGGCTTTGTATACATTACAAAGCCTATTATACATGTTACATGCGGCGATCCGGGTGCTAGTAACCCGCCGGCGCTTCCGAACGGCCGGTGAGTTACAGCGCGAGGGGGGCGGAGCCAGTCACCGGCGGCTGATCGCGTCACGAATGACGCGATCGCCGCATAACCACGCCTGCCGCCGCCTCCGCCGATGGGTGTATTGCGGTCGTTTAGGCCCAGTCTTTGCCGCCGCCCATCGGCTGGGGGCGGTTGGCAAGTGGTTAATATCAGGTATGTAAGTGGCTGACTCAGTCCTGACTCAGACAGGAAGTGATTACAGTGTGACCTTCACTGACAAGAAATTCCCCTTTTTTTCTCTTTCTTGCTCTCAGAAGCCATGTTCTGCTAGGAATATGTTTTATAGTTGGAATTTCTTATCAATAAGGGTCACACTGTAGTCACTTCCTGCCTGAGTCAGGACTGAGTCAGCCACTTACCTACCTGATATTTAACTCTTTCAGGCAGAGATAGAATAAAAAAGGAACACAGCATAGTTATTTGTGTGCTAGGCACTGTACATACGCGTCTATCTCATCATGTCACATGTCACTTCAGGCATCCTTTAAATAAACTATTTATTTCCCCTTTTCTTATATTTACTAAGAGTCTTCTAGCCTCCCTGTTTTTAGTTGTCGCTGCTGCGGTACTGAACAACCGCGTGACGCTGCTATTGACTACCAGCCACGCATGACATAGGGATGCCGCTCTCTCTCTTCCTGCATTGACCTCAAGGAGAGCGTGCATCTACGCCGAAAAATTTAGCTTGCTAGCGGTAACACTGTGGATCATCCCAGCCAGCGGTCTGAGAGCCCAGCCTGCCTGCAGCCCCCACTGGATACTGCACCAATGTGTTGGTTATAGATCGAAAGCACCAGGGGCGTAGCAATAGGGGGTGCAGAGGTAGCGACCACATTGGGGCCCTTGGGCCAGAGGGGCTCCGAAGGGTCCACCCTCTATCACAGTATTAGCTCTCTATTGGTCCTGTGCTGGTAATAATCACTTCTATAGATGCTTTGAATAGTAGTAATCCTTAACACACTGTTCCCCATCCCCTTCTTGCACCTCTGACACTGGGGTTGTCCTTGGCAGGTTTTGGTGCGCCGTATCAATTGTTATGTATAGAGTGCTTGGGGGGGCCCCATGTAAAACTTGCACCGGGGCCCACAGCTCTTTAGCTACACCACTGGAAAGCACGGTCCCTGGCCGTAAAAGGGACGAATGCTCAGAGAGGCTGCCTTTGACAGCCACTTTTAACCAGTTGATACTTGTCTGGGATAGGGTGAAGTTTTTTTTATATATATATATTTTACTGACACTTACAGCACTCTCTCCTTTGTGTGTTTTTATTCCAAATAAAATATTGGCACATACATACATACATAGTACTAGGGAAATATTTTAAATGTTGCAATAATCAGGACAAATTGGCAAATAAAATGTGTGGGTTTTATCTACAGTAGAATGTTTTATTTTAAAACTATAATGGCCGAAAACTGAGAAATAATGAAATGTCTTCCATTCTTTTCTTCTCATTATAGTGTAGTCTGCCACCATGTGGGTCAGACGCTCGTGCTGACTAGAAGAGGATGCTGCTGATGGCACCTGCTCTCTAGGTAGGTCTACCATGTAGAGTTGCCTAGTCAGACTCAGCAGATCTCCTGGGTGCCTGCTGCTGCTGGCCGCAGCATGTGCGCAGCCGTGGGGAAGAGGTGCGCCACAGCAGACACATCATCATCGTCACCCCCCTGAGATGATACGCCTGACATCCTCTTGTGCCCGCTGAGCCTCATCCTGCCCGGTCCTTCCTAACACCACTGCAGCTGTGCTCTTCTGTTCCCCCTCGACAGTCGACAACAGCAAGGTCAGGGATCTCCAACTCCTCCTCCAACAGCTCAAAGTCCTCCTCTTCCTCTTCCTGAGAGGTGGACTTTGCAGATGCCTGCTGATCCAGCTGGGTCAGGGCTGCCTCTACCTCTTCCAGCAAATCAAACACCACCCTGTCTAGCAGGCAAACCATGGACACCCACTCACAGAGTGAAGCCCGTTCCCGGTTCACCATTTTGGTTCCCTGCAGGAAGGGAGCCAACACCAGGCACACCTGCTGAATCTGCCCCTAATCTGCATTCGGAATGACCTGGAGATGTGTGGTGCCGGAGACGTTTGCCTCAAGGATTTATCGAGTGACAGCCCTCCTGTGCTGGCACAGCAGCTCCAACATCACCAGGGTGGAGTTCCAGCGAGTTGGTACATCGATGGAGAGCCTGTGTGGTGGCAGGCCCTTGTGCTGCTGCAGGTGGGCCAGAATCGCTGAGGCAGTGGTGGAGCAGCAGAAATGGCAAACAATATTCTGCACCCTTTCCAGCAGATCCTCCATCCCCAGGTAAGTGCGCAGGTACCTCTGCACCTCCAGATTCAGGATGTGGTGAAGTCTCCCCTGCTGATGGCAGGCAGCAGGTTGGTCCCATTGTCTGACACCACCAATCTGAGGCCTCTGGGGATCAGCCACCTCTGCTCCTGCTCCCTGAGGGCAGCCAGAACATTGGCTGCCGTCAGCTTTTCCTTCCCCGGGCTGGTCATCTCCAGCAGCGCTTGGCAGTGGCGGGGCTTCACGCTGCTGCTGAGGTGGGGGCGTGTGGATTGTGTACCAGAGGAGGGAATGGGATCAGAGGACCCTGCTGCATCTCCTCTGACCCCATGGGGTGACACCACCCACTGGTAGGGATGCTTACCGAATTCCGCGAAATTCAGATTTCCGCGATTCCGATCGGAAATTGGCAATTCCGCTCCGTTGCATCGGAACGGAATTGCTATAGCGCTAAACGGTAATTCCAGAATTGCTATTCGGAATTCCGTCAGAATGCGGATTTTTTCAGCCAATTAGAAGGAAGACCCTAGACAGAAGCTTAAACGTGAAAACAACAGGATTTCTGCATGAAAATCGGAATTTCAACACCAATTAGAGTCTTAAAAAAAAACAACCAAACCTACGTTAGCAACCAGCTCCCTAGCTACCTATCATCAGCTATCCCACCCATTTTGTATATAAGAGAGCTGTGACAGGCACTAAGCTTGTGGGTTTCAGTCTGGTGTTGGAGAGAGGAGAGACAGACCCATATTCGTTGTTTCAACATAAAACAATAGTCTTTTTAAAGACTGTATACAAACCAAAAGTCTTTTTAAAGACTGTGTGAGAGAATTAGATTGGTGTGAGCTATATTAGGATGCCCTTCTTCGTTGGGTAGACGATGCGTTTCCTGCACCTGTATCCCGGGCCCAAGCTACCAAGCCTCATCATACTCAGCAACAGTCTGGTGGTCCCACTCCCAGCAGCAGCACCACTACCCAATCTGTGAACCTGCTGAGTATGTTGAAGAAATTTTATCAGCCAATGCCAGGTACTCCTTCTAGCAGCAGCATCACCAGCGGACAAAGTGGTCACCGCCAGCGGATGGCCTGTATGGTGAATGATTACTTGGGGTCGGCCAGTGCTCCAGACAATATGGAGAGTAATGATGACCCCATGGACTATTGGACAAAACAACTGGATACCTGGCCTGAACTCGCTCTATATGCACTCAAGGTTCTGGCATGCCCCGCCACCAGTGTTCTTTCTGAGAGAGTATTTAATGCTGCAGGTGGGGTGGTCACCGACCAATAATTATAATGACTGCCGTGGAACCACCTCTAGGTCCCATGGCCTACGACAACTCCTGCTGCTCCAAAAAAAAAATTGTAATGACTACCGTATAACCACCTCAAGGTCCCATGGCCTACGACAACTCCTGCTGCTCCAAAACAAATTTGTGATGACCACCGTGAAACCACCTCTAGGTCCCATGGCTCACGACAACTCCTGCTGCTCCAAACAAAAATTGTAATGACTGCTGTGAAACCACCTCTAGGTCCCATGGCCTACGACAACTCCTGCTGCTCCAGACAAAAATCGTAATGACTGCCGTGGAACCACCTCTAGGTCCCATGGCCTACGACAACTCCTGCTGCTCCAAACAAAAACTGTATTGACCGCCGTGAAACCACCTCTAGGTCCCATGGCCGACGACAACTCCTGCTGCTTCAAACAAAAATTGTGATGAACGCCGTGGAACCACCTCTAGGTCCCATGGCCTACGACAACTCCTGCTGCTCCAAAAAATGTTTTTAAAAAATAACCGGTGGAACAGCCACTAGGTCCCATGGCCTACAATGTTTCAAAAACCAGATTTCAAATTAGATTACTGAAATTGTACAGCCAGAACATAGAATTCCGTGGAATTCTGCGAAATACCACCAGAATGTAACTGTTACAGAAGTTCGTTCTGCCGGAATTCCAAATTTCCGCGGAATCAGAAATCGCCCTTTCCGATCATCCCTACCCACTGGGCTGCTGCTGATGTGCCCGATGCTGCTGCTGATGACTCACCCCTTTCCACCAAGCTGACACAGTGAGCGGTGAAGGACAAGTGCGGTCTGTCCCAAACCGGCTGGTCTAAGATTCCATGGTGACATAGACCCACTTACCCACGACGTGATCCATCAAACGGGCAACGTTTGCCACCTCAAACCGGTGCAGTGCTGGGATCGCCGTGCAGGAGAAGTAGTGGGGGATGGGGTTTCACCACTCCGGGATCCCATACTGCAGGAGCGCACGCATGTCACCCCCCTCACAAGGGAGTATGGCAGGAGCTGGGAGCACATGGACCGGGCAAGCAACCCGTTCAGCATCTGGATGCGCCGGTTGCCGGGAGGCAGAGCCTTGGTCACACCCGGAAAGGAGTCGCTCAGCAGGGTCTGCCACTTGCTTGCACAGGAAGCTGAGGAGGAAGCTGTGGAGAGAGCTGTGGAGGAAGCAGAGCAGGCCATTGAGGACTGGCTGCCCTCACCAGTCTCAATGTCGGTGGTGGGAGAAGTGCGTTTACACACTCCTGCTGTTGCTGCTTGATGAGCAGTAGGGCATGATGCTGCTGCTGCTGCTGCTGAAGGACCCCCATGTCCACCAGCTCCCTTCAGCCTCTGGAATCCTCAAACAGAGTCCTGTGCTGACTCTTCAAGTGTGCCTGGAGGCTTGAGGTATCCATGCTGGAGAGATTACGACCTCTGCTCGAAGTTGTTTTGCAGGATTTGCAGACTGCAAAACATTGATCCAGGGTGGACACTTGGAAGTAATTCCAAATTGGGGATGTGAGCACCCCCCCCCCCCCCTACGGCTGGAAGGGAGTACCTGCTGTCTCTCGCTGGTTGGGGGTTGTGGTGATGGTGGCTGAAGCAGCGGGCTGTGGCTCCTGGCTACCTTGCCCACTGCTGGCCCTTCCCCTGGCCACCATGCTGCGCCTCTCTGCCAGCCTCTTCCTTCTCCAAGCTGCCTTGGGGGGAGAACTGTGGTGGCTTGTAATACAGTCCAGAACCTCATCCTCCTACTTCTCAAACTCCTCCTCCCCAAACATCTCCCCTGATCCCTCAACCACATCTTCAGCTCCAACATCCCCTGGCTTTGGCTCCTCCACCTCCAGAGCCTCCTGTCTGACAGGCCCCACAATCTCTTCCATCTCCTGCACAACAGCCCTCAATGTGCTCTACGACACTAGACTGAAGTGGAGTGAACTTTCGTCCAGTGAGGGCTGTTTGGCCACTGGGGTCGACGTGACCTCCAGCAGGAAGTGTCTGCTGCTGCTCACAGGAGTGCTGGTGACAGTGGAGGTCTGTGTGGAACCGGTGGCCTGCGTCTCTGCCATCCGCCCCACGACAGTATTTGCCTGCATGCAGTGCAGTTTCTAGATTAAATTGCTCCCAGGGCGAGTATAAAAAAAAATACGTCCCCCCCCCGGCCCAAAAAAACCACAAACCCACTGCCAGCTGCACTTGGTGTGCTTCTGTCTGCTTTTTATCAGCACATCTATGTTACGTGTTGCTGAAAAGTGGACAGAAGTGCACTAGTATGTACAGGTGCTAAAGAGTTTGGGCCGCTGACACTGTTCCCACCTCTTCAGTGATGTGAGGGGGTGGGTGGGAGAGAACATTAAATCATTGGATGCTGGCTGTGGTGGGTGCTGACTGGGATGGGTGGGAACATCAAATCACTGGGTTCTGGCTGGGGAGGAAGGGACGTACAAGATAACCGGCCGCCGGGAGACTTTTGTGCACAATACAGCCGGTATATGGCTGATCCTGCTGCCGCATAAGTCCCGGCCACTTTAAATATTATTTACCCTCTAGGTCCACGTGGATAGTGGGGAATGATGTAATTCGGCTTCCAGCTACTGCTGGAAGCCAAATTACAGTGTTTTAAAAGTAACTCCAGCTCCGTCTTCTGACGGCGCCGAAGTTACACTCTGTGCGCTGCGCCGCTATAGCCATAATTCCTATTACGGTCTATGGTGGCACCGGCTGCGCCCAAATCTCCTGCGCTGTTATTACAGTGCTCCAGGGAGGGAACATCAAGTTAAATACACTACATATATTCACACACACACACCGTACACATCCACACAGCACACAAACACACTGTACATACAATCCATACACACACTACAAACACACTGTAAATACCGGCACAGCACACAAACATACTGTACATGCAATCTATACACACACACTACAAACACACACGGGAAATACCAATGCAGCACACATACTATACATGCAATCTATACACACATACACAAACTACACACACACACACACATACTGTATATGTAATCTATACACCCACACCTAATACATGCAATCTATGTATATACACATGCACATTATACATGCAAACTTTCCAAACACATATACTGTACTTACAAACTACACACTCAGTAAAATACCCACGCAGCACACAAACATACTGTACATGAAATCTATACACACAATATATGCATATACACACTATACATGCAATCTAGCCAAACACATACACTATACTTACAAACTACACACACATACATATACTGTACATGCACACAGACTGCATATATCCACAAAAACGTGCACTATATGTACTTAGAATATATACACAGAAAACTATATACACTGTGTATATACTCACACACTACTGGAGACAGGTCCTGTCACAAGTAGATGAAGTCAGGATCCACAGTCTTGAGCCCGGCTGCACAACAGAAAAACTTCTTTTCGGGGGAGGGGGTTCTGGTCTGTGTATATACCTTCTCTTCCACACTGTCCTGGCTCCGGGCTCAGAAGGCTGACGTCACAGAAAATCACTGCTACTGCCCCGGGACTGCCTGCCTGCTGTTACAGGCTCTCTCCAGCCTGCAGCCGCCCCTGCCAGCTACATACACATAAGCTCAGACAGGCATACTGAGCAATGCGGGGCAGCTGCGGTGCTGACTTGCACAGCGGGCAAGCAGCTATCAAGTAAGGCTGGGGACGTGTGCAGTCAGCCTGTCACCCAGCCACAGCAACATCCGGATTTTTAAATCGCCTCCTGCTCCCGGCCGGGGAGCTTACTGTTCCCCATCAGCTCCAGCCTCCAGCAAAACCGCGCTCCATTCAAACCGTGCTGGGAGGCGGAGCCTCAGCGTGGCCGCATCTTCTGGTGAGAGAGGAAGGGGCGGACGGCTTGGCACTATGCGTACCCTGGCCACAGCAAGGAGGAAGAGCCGTAGCGTCAAAGCAACAGACGCTGCAGCTTACAACCATGGGCACTACCTCCTCTGACCTGCGCCCCCCTTCTCCTTACTGCCACACTGCGCCCCGGGCAATTGCACGCCCCGCATGTACCTAAAAACGGCCATGCCTGCATTTCCTGAATGGCCCGTCGACCGTGGCCAAAAATGGGCGCAAAGCACTGCGCCTCTGCAACGCACCTCTCTGCTCCCTACCCCAGAGCTGAGTGCCCCGTGGCTGGCGGCGGACCAGCCACAGACCTGTCGGCAACGGCCACGATGGCGATGCCTCTCCTGCTGCCTCTGCCCCTGCCAGACATTGCACAAAACAATTTATTAAAAAAAAGAAAAAGAAAAAAAAAGTTAAAAGGGGGAAACTCTGATTTTTTTTTATTAAATATGTGTGTGGTGACTGAGGTGATTGGTGACAATTGGACAAAATTAAATGTTTTGCTTGTTTGTTTGTTTTTTTTAATAGACAAATATACTAATGTTATTATTATTATTTATATAGCGCCGACATCTTCCGCTGTACAGAGAATATAGTCTTGTCACTAACTGTCCCTCAGAGGAGCTCACAATCTGATCCCTACCATAGTCGAACTAATGTACTGAGTAGCTCACTTCACTACACAGCCGCGTACACCCTCCGTAGAAATGCATCCTAGCGTGAAACGGCCGTAAGCTTAGTACTTTTGTAAGTAAAGCTTACAGAGAGGAGCTGCAAAGGAGGAGCGAGAAGAAAGATGAATGAGTCGAGCAGCTGAGTTCTGAATAGATTGGACGGGTGCTACCGTAATCTGTTGTTGATAGTCCTCAAAGCAATATCTTACAATAGTCCAGGCAAGATATTATCAAGGCATGCACTAACATTTTATTAGTGTCCTGTCCTGGATGCGAGATATGTTTTTGAACTGGAGAGAACAGTATAGAGGTAATAGTCAGGAAGAGAAGGTTAGGATTAGGCACTTAAGATGAAGATTGCTTTGGGAGGGGGGATAGTGTTAGACCTATAGATAGGGGTATGATCTGGGATAGTGTTAGATGTATGGATATGCAGTTGCTTTGGAAGGGGGGGGGTTAGGGTTAGGTGTCAGGCAAGCCAATGGCAGAATATTGGTAATACATCATTACCAAAGTTCTAACTATTTGCAACACTCGACACCCAGTAAAATCCAGCATACTATAAAGATTAGTGATTCAGGCCTTAACCTCCCTGGCGGTCTATTAAAACTGCCAGGGGGCAGCGCAGCACTTACATTTTTTTTTTTAATCATGTAGCTAGCCTAGTGCTAGCTACACCTAGTGCCTCCGGCGATCAGCGCAACCAGGAAATCCCGTTCAGAGCGGGATTTCCTGTTTGGCTTCCCCCATTGCCATGACGACGATAGTCATCGACGTCGTGACGTCATCGGGAGTCCCAATCCACCCCTCAGAGCTGCCTGGCGCTAATAGGCCAGGCTGCGCAGGGGGTCTGGGGGTGGCGGAGTGGCGTGGCAGATAGCGGGAATCGGCGCGGAGCGGCGGGATTCGGGAAGTACACGCAGCTAGCAAAGTGTTAGCTGCGTGTACAAAAAAATTATGCAAATCGGCCCAGCAGGGCCTGAGAAATCCTACTGCGCGCATAGCCCGACCTGAGGTCGGGCTTACCGCCAGGGAGGTTAATAAATGTGCCCATGGCACTGCAATGATGCAGTGACCCAGCTCCTGAAGTTTGGGCATGAGATCATTGCTAGAAGAACGTCAAGTGACCAGATGGGTATGATGAGCAATTCTGAAAGAGAATGTTCACTCTTGCATTATTTGAAG